>NC_056734.1:572978612-573058612 GCF_019279795.1 Protopterus annectens | reverse complement strand
TTCTATTGGTTTGTGGAACTAAACATGAAACTGTTTTAAGCAGGACTATCAGAAAACAAAGTTGCTGCTCTGTACATATATACAGAGATACGAGTGAAGTAGAATGGCTCCTTAATATGAGAACTGTACCAAGGAACAATGAGAAAAAAGTGTCATCAGATGCTTTCGAAGCATAAAATGTGAAACCAGGTTCTACATCTGCAATGCTGGTCTGCTTGGTGATGCACAGGTTCCAAACAAACATCACAGATGCACAGAATTGGAATGAGTAAGCCAGAAGTGAGAAGCTTAGAAACACTTGGTTCCAAGACTGTCTCCAAGAGAAACACCACTGCCCTAAGACACAGGTTGCAAGTAAGGCAACTGGCTCAGCAGTCCCTTCATCAGACCCCCTAAAAAGTTTCTAATAAGGTAATTGTCTCAGAAAACCCTGTATCAGACACAAACCAAAATCCTACATTATCAACTCCGAGGCCTGGCATAATACCCATAAACAAGACCCTGGCCATGATTAATAGGCTCAGAATAGTCTCTAAAGTCCTTGTGCATTAAATTGTGGACAAGGTCCTAGCAAGATAAGATTTCACGCTTTAATCAGTCTGAAAATAATGCAAATAAATTTACATACAGGATCTGTAACACATTGCTAGTGTAGAGTCTGTGAGCATTTTAGAAAAAAAGGAAGACACATCCTCAAAGGAAACAACATCTTATCCCACAGGCAAGTATAGCCTTAGTGAAATATGTTACCATGACAAAGATTAAGAAGGAATCCCTAAATGACTAAAAAGAAAAACATACTGTGGGCAGTCACAAAGGTAGACCAGGTAGTTAAGGGGATGTCCTGCTCTATCTGCTATGTTGGAGCAGACAGGAGAAGAAAGAAGACAAGCTCAACAGGTAACTGTAACAAAAACTTCATTGTCAGAGATATCAGATCCAAGTAAACTGACAAATCTAAAAGGACTTGAAAGTAAAAGTGAGAAAAATTAAGGTGACAGAATATCATGGGTACCAATACAAGGGCATGCAATAAATACAAACCTGTTCCTACATACTGTCCTCAAGGGACAGGTATCTGAATGTACTAGAATCCTTGCCACATATTTCTAAGTGTCAGAAGAAGAAGTAATCATAGTGTCACAAAAAGGAAAGAAACCCAAGGTTAAAAACGAAAATTTCTATTAAATGTTAATGGGACATATGGGGATCAAGACCCAAGATTATGAAAATAATTAAAAATAAGGAAGTAGGAGATGGAACCAACAGTATATGCATCAGGTGACCCAGTCAAGGAATTTCTGGTAGAATGGGACACTATTCAAGAAAAGGATATTCCTTATGAGAGAAGGAATATTTGCAGTGCCTCAAACTGAATGGCCAGAAGGAACAATAACAGATGCGAGGAAAGGAAACAACCAGCTAGCCATGATCATCAAGATCAACAAGAGAGGTAAAAGTCACAAACAACCCCAAAGAACATAAATGAAATCAAGGATGATACTGTAGCTGCTGATGTCCATCTCCATAGAAATCGGTCAACAGTTATATGTCTGGGTTTACAAGGTAGAGATGAAAACTTGTAGGGATCAAGGTTGGCCCACCTGATGTACAGTCTGACCTTGAAAAGATGTCAGTTTTGAAGAAATCTTTGGATGAGAAGAACTGTGGTCAACAGTGTTGAGGCTGACGCTGTAGAGAATAAGATCAATGCTGAATGTATCTATAGATTCCAAGGGATCTTGGAAGTCAGGAGAGGTGAGATTGAAGCCCCCAACACTGATGGCAATCCAACTGAAGTTAAGGTTGACCATGAAGGAAATTAAAGATATTGAGGTGGTATCAAGAAGTTGTTGAAAGAAGTCAATGTGGAAGCCAACAGTAGGGAAGTCGAAACTGATGAGGCAAGGATGGATCTTGAAGGGACCCAATTACCATTAATGGAAAAAGGGTTGTAGGGAGATCCCCCAAAGATATAGAAAGTCAACATTGGGGTGGTGGGTCAAGCATGAAATACCTATAATGTCAAAATACAGAACCACTGCAGCTATAAATGATTCAACTGCCACTGGAGCTGAAACAGGGCTGGTGAGAGAACCATGTGCAAGCCACCAGCTGAAGCAAACACAGGAAAAAAAGCATATAGACTCACTACTGACGCTTTCATTTCAAAGATAAAAAAGAAATCCTGAAACCCAAAAAAGCACAGGAACTAAAAAAAAAAATCACTCCAACACCAAGACAGAACAGAGCCGTTGTGAGGGATTGAGGCTACCATTGGAATGAAAGTGAAAACTAGACCATGCCAGACAAGCCAGGGTTAAGGGGAAAAATACAGCAAGGCAGGCAGTAGCGAAATGTAATTGAAATGTAACAGAACTAAATGCATGTCCCAAACATATATCAGACTACTTAAAGTACAACCAAATTAGTACAAAAATAGCAGCCAACAAAGATTCATTCTTTAAGGGGGATGTTGCATGTCTTAGCATAAAAACAAAATTGCATTAAGCCAGAGTAACAGGAGTGTGCAACAGTTACCTCTGCAAAAAAAAAAAAATGAACACACACAGCTCAGAAATATCAACCAATGCAAATTCACTGTGGATACAGAATGCATCACAAAAGGCATAAAAACACATCACTCACACACGCACAAACTGCAGAGAATGCTTTGCATGAGAAATTAATAAACGTTTTACAATGACAATAAAATGCAGAATGGAGTCAACTCTGACTTCTAGGAGGCACACTAATAAATATATCAGGTATTTATTACCTACTGCATCTATCCAAAAAAAGTAGTCTTAGAATAAGGCACACTGACTGAAAAACAGTAGGTTTCAGAAAATTTCCAGCAGAGGGCAAAAGGTAAGACATTAGACACCAGGGCATCATGACCAAGAACTGTAAACATTTTAAACAGCAGCATACAAAAAAACTACAACAACTAAGAAAAATCTTAACTGTAGAAAATAAAACTGCAGCAAAGGTTCTAAATAATCTTGAAAAACATTTTATGCCAAAGAAACTTTAATTATAAACTACAAGAAGGGGAAGGACAAGCAATCTGACTTATAAAGCAAAGGAAAACACACTTCGAAATTCAAAATGTTGCCAGAAAGGCAAGGGAGGGGATGATGACTAATCAAATATACATATTTTTTTACAAGAATAGTGTTCCAAAAATGAAAAAGAACACACTGATCTTGGATGTAGCTTTGGAATAAATACTCAGCTTAAAAAATAAAAGGAAACATGTACTAGAGCTTTAGAAAATGAGCAGATAGTGTATGGTCAGTTTTCAGAGATGCTGACCTCTTGATTAGCTGAAGAGATTTATAATTGGATCTTCAATTACTGTGCAATATGGCTAAACGACAGCGGCTGGACTGGTCTGGAAAAGTTTTGTTAGTGGGGCTGACCAAATACCTACTAGTCTTAAGCCTTACAGGTGAAGGGCAGAAACTACCAACTTCTAAATCTAAATCTGATGGATGACCATCAAACACATCAGTCAAAAAAGGTAGTCAAGTAGTAAAACATTAAATTTATTTCCACAAATATTGATAAGTAAGATCCAATTTTCTAATTTACCATGCACAAAATTCAGTATTTTATTCTAGTATATCACCATGAAAGTTTAAATAAATATTTGTGAAGGCTTATAAGAGCAAATGCTGCTTTTGGCTATTTTTCCTGCCTGCTGGCAACTTGTGAATGATCGCACTACAGTATGGTGTGAGAATTTACCCTTTCCCTGCCACAGTGCAATATTGGAGTTTTGGAGTTGGTATTTAATTAGATGGGGGTGTGGGTGCAGGGGGGCTTACTCCCCTGCAAATATACTGCTTTTTTGGGTGGGGTGGGTTTTTTTGTTTTAGATTGATTTTTTCTATGCTCTTTTGAACATTCACTCTTGGCTGACACACTCATAACAGTAAATTCAAGAGAAACAAAAAATAGTTAGTCCCAGTTACCTTATCTAACAATACATGGCACTGACAATAACCAAGACAAACACTGTCCATTAAGGGAAGGCTGCAGTGTAATGTGCTACAGGACCCAATTCAGCTGCCCAGTGACTCTTAGGGCACAGAATCAATAAATCTCCCTGCAAGCACCAAGTAGACTAACCAAGTTTCATTTTAAATCAAGGCAGAAACCTAGATATTAAAATAATGCACAGTTTAAAGATAGCAACAGAATGTCAAACATCTGTCAAGTCATAAGCTGGGATATCAAAAACCAAGGAGGTCTTGCTTTTACTATTGATATCTTGTGAAGAACTTCTCAGAAGGTGATCTTTCATACTCGCAGACGAATAGTTAATAAGGTAATCTATACAGCATTACTGTTGTAGGTCTTTTGACACCCAAGCTAAAGTAAAAATAAGCATGATTTAAATACCAAGCACTGTGGTACCTAAAACATTATACTGCCTGAGAAAACAGGATTTCCAATGCCTGTCTGTAACCTTCTGTATTTAAGCTAGTTTCAGATTTATGACAAAACTAATCAGCAAGCCCATCCAGAAATGTTAACAGCTAAATGTTAAGAAAGTCAAAGTCTTACTTCAGATTGACAACGACATCACTACTGATGAGCCCACGGCTTACAAAACTAAGTACATTATAAATGGATGTAAAAATACAAACAACTTGACCTGATAGCAAATAAAAGAAACTCAAAGCAAAGGCACCAATAAGGCATGTTAAACAGAAAGTCTAAGAGCAAACCAGTGTGAAGTATAGCTAATAAAAACTAGAAAAACCAAAGCCAATGGTAAAATAAAAAAATACGTTAAAAACGGATATAAAAATAAACAAACAACACATCAGTAAAGATGCACTAACCTACAAAAGAAAAAACTAACAATTAAATAAAACCACAGACCCTCCCCAAAGATATATGACACTTTGCTACTAAAAATGCTAAAATCTTTATTACCAAACTGATGCAGCAACACTGACTGTTGATGCCAATTTTGTTTAATTTATACTACATTGTTGGGTTGGCACCCATAAAATTATGGCCGCATATGTATGTGCTGACACTCACATATATGATTAAGCTCTATAAGCCCTTAAAGGCAAGATTCTTGTTGTAAAGGACGCTGCAACTGAGCTAGGATTAAAGATTAATGAAACTAAACTCGAATGTATGGTTATAAAAAACAGTGGTAGAAGTGGTGCGTTATAATGGATGGAAGTCAAGGCCTATGATATTTTGACACACTACCTAACTGGAAATCAGCTTTAATGCACACTTAGGATGGGGAAAGCATAAGATGAAGCCACTTCATGCTTTTGCTCATGCCTTTATTGCCCTGACACACTCCACCTTTTAGTATGGCATTCACTCCCTGTCTTTGTTGTATACAATTAAAATATATGTACATGACTGATTTGTGGGGTCTAAAGGAATCATCTGATGACTTGGCAGATTTGATTAGTAATCTGTTTTAGAAGTACTGCATTTACCCTACATCCTTCCTGAAGGTACACATATGATGGGAGTTGCCTAAAACTGCCAGAATGTTCACCAACAAGGAGCAAGGCAGACATTCTACAGCGAAAAGCATGAACACTGCAGTCTGACTATGTGTCAACATATAATTCTATGAGTGCAGCATGTCAAGGAACTATCATTACTGTGAAGCACAGTGATATCAGTATGAAAGTAATAGTGGTGTAGGAGGTGCAGTGCCCCCACCCCCACAAACACGCACACATTAAAGTGTGCAGGAAGTCTCAATCTTGTTGCAGTACATTCTAAATTTGTTGCTGTCTGCATAAGAAAGTGTACTTTAATGAATGCATTTTATAGTGCTGAATATCTTTATGTTGACTGGGGTCCCTATCAGTTCAGCAAACAGCATTTTCAGTGCACTTTCATCAAACATTGAACTGTTCATACTGAGATTGCAGTACAGTGAGGATCAGGAAATTTGCCCTTTCCATACTGTAGTGCGATCTCAGAGGTGATGTATATAATTAGCAGGGAGGGTGGGGGGCACGATGAATGGCATTTCCAATAAAATGCTGTTTGCTGAAATGTCACTTCGATTAAGTGATACAAACCCATAGATTGTTAGTCATACAGCCTTGTCAACATTTGCAAAGCATCATGAAAATAACTCAGACAGTATAAACCAGGATGAAATACATAAAGTACTGAATAAAAAATATTATAAATAAAAATATTTTAAAACACGTCCACAAATCTAAAACAAATTAAAGGGGAAGTAAGCAAGCAATAATAACCAACAGGGTATTTTTTGTGCAAATAATGCAAGTCCAAGGGTGTTCCGAGGCCTGACACCTCATGGGCATTACTTACACAGTAACATTCCCTGGAGGGCATTATGGCACTTAGAAAATGGTCTACATATAAAATTGTTTTGTTTTAAATTTTTAGAAGTATAATATCATTTTTTTATATATTTTTGATGTAAAATAGCTCCTCTGCCTAATGTTTCAAACTTGTAATATATGTAAATGGTGCTGAAGGAAGTATTTTGCATTCAAAATGTAAGATTTCCAAATAATGCCCAGATTTTTACCTCATTTTTGGTCCCTTACTCATAAAATTTGTGGTCTGCTGGCAAATCATTGAGGATTGAAATCACTTAATAATAGCATACATTTGAGTTTTAGACTTTATTTCATTCAGAAAACGCATGCTGAAAGAAATAATTTTATTCTAGCGACTTTCTAATTTTATAACAGCAACGTTTAAAATCTGTTCCCATTTTTGAGATTTTCCCTCCATTTTAGGATTTATCCAGACTTCTTGAGCTAAGATGTTGAGAGCTTGTGCATACCTCTTAATTTTAACTGCTGCCACAGTTCAGTTGATATTACACACACACATACACACATATACCTGCTTCCACTTTCACGCATGCAAGCACGCACTCACACATGCAGACCGAAACATAAATGCACATGCACACACATGCGCCCCCACACACTTTTTTTTTTTAATGTTTCTTTTAATTTTACACTGGCTAAACAGCAGACGTGGTGCTTAGCGAGCATAAAATTGATCTCACTCTCACGTTCACGCATGCATACACTCACGCATACAGACAAACACACAAACACACTTTTCTACATTTTTTTAATTTTACACTTGCTAAACAGCAAAAGCACTGTAAAATAATGGCAGCCATTAACTTCATTACAGTCCGAGCCCCATGGCAGCTTAATAAGTTGCCGTGAATAGGCAGACTCATGTTTCAGCAGGCATTACCTGTAGATTAATACCCTGCTGGAGAACGTTTGTTCTCCAGTCACGGTTTAATACACAGTTTACCTATTCTCTGACAGCCATTAGCAAACCCTGTTTTTGGCTGTTTTTCTGCCTGCCAGCAGCTTTTTTTGCTGTACTTCAGACGAGATGTTAAAATGAGACCTGATATACCTGATTTGGTCTCATGTAGATGTAAAAGATCCCATGATGCTTATCAAAAAAGTAGGGGAGGTCACCAGTGTCCTGGACAAATTTCCCCAAGTCAGTATGAATACCACTTCGGGTCTCCCCTGAAGAGAGGCCATTAGCCTAGTAGAACTAACCTGGTCAAAAAAATGTAATTAAATAAAATAAGAAGTAAACAATCATAAAATATATCAATTTTATAACCATGTTAAGATATTTATGTTACTATTTATATGATACTACATGCCTAAATGTAAAAGGACACTTAGCCTTCAGCCTCGTGCCTTATCACACAACTAGATATCCAGTTATACTACAAGCATCACCATTCTTATACCTTAATGTTTACTTAAGCTTGCTGCTACTATTAAAATTTGACCTAAAAACATTCTGACCACTGAGCAATAAGATATTTAGAGTTCAGGAAAAACTTGTTTGTACTAGTCTTGGCTGTAGAACATATTTTAGGATTATATAATTTTATCATCTCTCAAACAGCCATAATTTGCTGTATTATGCGGTGTTATTTTCTTAAAAAACTAGATCAGTCCCTTCTCGCAAACATATGTACATAGCTGTACACAGTCACAAATCCACTGGGGGCTCTTAGCTCTGTATCAGTGTGCTCTTGTTTTTGTATATCTGCATGACCATCCATGCTGATGTATTACCTACTATACTTGAATTTGATTCCAAATGCACCTAATTATATTCATATCTTGCTAGTCAACTGCATTGTGATGGTCTGCCTGCATAAATGACATACAAAACAGTAAGGCTATCCTCCAGATTTGAACAGGGTCTTGGTATTATTAACATATTATAATCCAGCTCTATTGGTTTAAAGAGATAAAGCCCTGCCTATGACCTAGACAACCTGGGTTCAATTAACAGCTCAGTAAATGGTAAAGCTGAAAAAGACAGACAGAGAAATGATGCAGCAATGCCTGCTCATTTCTCTCAAGAAGGAGGGTGCAATGTGCAAGTCTGAAGACCATGTACTGTGGTAGAAAACTGGGTGGAAATCAAACACTCCACACGACTGCTCGTTTCAAAGGGTGCAGGGCAACCCATCCAGTCAGAAGGAAATCACAGTTTTTGCAGCAGATATTTCCAACTAAAAGTTCATTAGACTAGAATAACATTGGACAGCTTTTGTCCTAGGTATGGCAAGCAGTGCCTTTACATACCGGAGTTTATCCCTACCATAATAACACAGGATTACCCCTAATACAGAGCAAGAGCAACACCTTGTAGACTCTAGTTTAAGAGTAAGACTTTGCTCACAGAAACTAAGTACCATACTTAAACTACAGAGGATGGACTATCAGATGTCTTCTAGAGGCTTGGTTGCTCTCTGCAACACAGGACACAGAGAGCCAGATGTGCAGACAGCAAGGTGGATCAGCATCCCAACCACTGCAATCACACAACAGTTGTGTAAATGGAACTTACCATAATAGTAAATCTGTGAATGGTCACTGCTGCAGTAGCCTTGGCTATATGGATTACATCCTGTCAAGGATATAACAGCTGGACAGATTCCATACACCCCAACTGTCAAGCAACTTGAGCCAAGCCAACTAAAATACAAATTTGGGCATAAAGCCCTTCATAGCTTTCCTGTCAGCAGAGAGAGAGGGAGGCTGAGCCCTGAAGAAGTAATGCTAGGAACAACAAAAAACAAATGTCTACACCCTGGCATAACAAACATACAAAAAACAAGGGGATGGAGAGAGGGAGCGGCTACCACAGCAGTGATCAATTTAATGAACATAGTACAGTTTTTACCATAACAGTAACTACATTTGGGAGATGGAAGGAGAAGAGTCCAGGAGCCTGAAGAGTGGTCATAGCAAAACTTGATCTGGATCTAGAGAAGGAAGCCAGCTTATAAAGTTATGTACAGAGGACCAAGTAGCAGCTTCTAGAATACTTCTAGAATCCAACCCTTTCCAAAAAGCCATAGATGAAGCCAAGGCCCTGGTAGAGTGGGCCTTGACCCTGCCTGGAATTACATTTGTTATGGTGAGTACAACAAAAGTTAGACAACCATTTGGAAACAATCTGTTTTGACACAGGTTGCCCTTTCTTCTTATCTTCACAAGAAATAAAGTGATCCAAAGATTTAGTCCTGTCAAGAAAGTACGTGAGTTGTCTGCACATCTAAGGTATTTAGTATCATTTCTCCTTCATTTTTAGGTTAAAGAAAGAAAATGGGGAAATGGATAGTCTGGCATAAAGTAAACTTGCATACCAGTTTAGGCATTAAAGAAGGATTAGTTCTCAATCCCTGCCCCTATGGAAAATGATATGGGGTTGACTCATCAACAGAGCTTGAAACTTAGATACCTTTCTTGGAACGGTCGGAGCAATCAATACAATTGTTTTTCATTTTGAGAACCTCAGGTCAGCTAGATTAGCTGGTTCAAATGGAACAAGTGTTAGCTTCTCTAACATAAAATTAAAATCCCAGTGAGAGGCCTCTTACACAAAACCCCTTTCAAGAACAATTTGACATAAGACTGCATTGAAAGAGGAGGATTCATGGGCTTCCGTGCTGGTAAATGAACCCTGACAGAAGAATAAGAAAGGCCATAGGATTGTAACGCACACACATGTTGTAAAACCAGAGAACAACTAGCCCTGAATGGGTATTAGTTAATTTGCTGGCACCAACAAGAAAACCTTTGTCATTTGCTAATATATGATTTCCTAGTAGCAGGGTTTCTTGCTTACATTAGTACCTGCTGCACTTCCTCAGTAAACAAGGGCCTACAAGGAATTAAGACCCTATCAACCAGGAAGTTAACTGAAGGTGACAGATGTCAGGATGTATTAAACACCCCTATTCTTGTGTGAGCAGATTCAATCTGTGTGGAAATCACCCTTGGCCATTTCACAACAGGGGAGAACCATGATTTCCCTGGGTCAGAAGGGAATCACCACAATGATCTTGGAGAATTCCTTCTGAATCTTTCAGAAATGCCCTGAATATTAGTGGAAAGGGTAGAAAAGCACACAGGGACATTCCTGTCCAAGAAAAAGAAAAGGAATCTGTCTTCCAGGCCTTCTTGCTTGGAGTCCTGGAACAGAATATTGCTAGTTAATTGTCCAGGGGAGGCATTAGAGGGCTAACCGAGGAACTCCCTATTGATGGATGAAGTCTTGGAAGACTCCCTGATCTAGTTTCCATTCAGAAGGATCTGCCCTAGTCCTGCTCAGCTTGTATGCCACAAAGTTTTGCTCTAACAGAATGTAGGATGCCTGCAGAGTGAGACTGTGCTGTGAAGAAATATCCCAAGCTAACATGGCTAGTCTGCTAAGGGGAAATGACCTGGTTCCTACTTGCTTGTTCATGTACCATATGACTATGGTATTGTCTATAACCACCTGAAGAGGTCCAGGGGAGGACCAAAGATGGTGCAGAATGTTGAGTGCCTTGATCAGGGCAAGCATCTCTGACATTTATGTGCTTGCAACTGTCCTTGGTGTCTCACACCCCCTGCACTTTTATCCCTCCTGAAAACTCTCCCCAAGTAAGATGTGCAGTGCCTATGGTAACGGACTACTTTGGAGCATGGAGAGAGAAAAGGAGACATGGATTTAAGGATATCTGTTATCTCCACTAAAAGTATTTTCTTCTGACAAACACCCCACTGGGATTTAAAAAGATAAAGGTTGCTGATGCTGGGACCAAAGAGATTTCAGATAACACTGTATCTTTCTCATGTGGAGCCTTGACAGGAGTATCGTAAGAGTCAGATGGCATGAAACCCCAAATCCTGAGGTATTCCCTAGCAGTGACTGAAGTCTGAGTGGAAAATCTAAGAAACAGATCTAAATAAAGATCTATTTTTACCTGTGGAAGAAAAGCTCTTAACTGCGGTGTCTAGTTGACATCCCAGGAATACAATCCTGTGTAAAGGAGTCAAGAAAGACTTTTGAATGATCTTTTTGAATCTCGGCTTGGTGTAAGTGATTTCATATCCATGACAGAGGTTCCTGACACTTTGAAAAAGACTCTGCAAAGATAAGCAAGTTGTCTAAATATGGAAAAATGTGGCTACCTTCTATCCTTATAACTGCAGGTAGACATTTTGTGAACACTCTTGATGCAATGGATAGTCCAAAGGGTAAGGCAGAGAACTGATAATGTGATTCAGACACAGAAAACCTTAAGAAACATCTGAAGTGTGGATTAATAGGGATGTGATGATACGCATCTTTTAAGTCTAGTGTTTCCATGAAATTTGAAAGAGGAAGAAGAGGTAATATGTTGTAACATAATTTTGAATTTGTGCAGCATCACAAACAGGTTTAGGAAATAAAGATATAGAATGGCCCCCTTCCTCACGCAGAAAGAAGGAACTGGTTCTATCACACTTTGGGACAGCATGTGATGAAGAACAGGTGAAAACAAGAGTCTAACCTGGCAGATGAAGAATGATCCACCCCCCAAGAAAGGAGGAATTTTTTTCTCATTACCATTTATAACCTTGATTTTAAGAAACCATTTGGCTCTGAAACAATCTGTTGCCAAAGAGAAAAATGGAGATTCAGACTTTCTAGATGAAAAAGGGGACTGGGTGGAAGGGGGTCACAAAGACTCTTGAAGAGTCATTCAGACTTGAGTTCTGGGAGGTAATAGACTTCTGTTTGGAACCCTCTTGTCACTTCTTCTCAAACGTCTACCTGAACTTTATTGAGAATATTTATTCTTTGTTTTTTTTTTTGCCAAAATTGGATGAGGAGATAGAAAATTCCTTGGACAATTTGAAAAAGGAAGGCTGAACAATCTTAGAGATTCCCTGGATCAGCTTGCCCCTTTCATCACACTTTTTGATCACCTCTGCAGCAGTGGCACCAAACACTAAATCTCTATACAAGGGGGATTTAACATCTCATTTTTAACATCATCTGGGAGGTTCTGTGAATTCGGCCAAGCAAACCTCTTTAAAACTGTACCAGTGGCCATGGCCCTAGAAGATGTTTATTGACAGAGTCATCCACATACTGCAAACAATGAGTAGTGACCTGTGTAATGGAAGAAACCAAGTTATTTAAAGCAGACTTTCCTCACAAGAAGAAACTGCAGATAAAACATTCCTCATAGTTTCACAATTTGTCTGAACGAATTTTAACATATGAGCCTGACAATTCAAAATTCTGAAAAATCAAAGTTGCAGAAGTATAACTTTTCCCCATCCTTACCAGAAATAACAGGATTGGAATTAACCAAGTGCTTAGCAGCAGAGGGATCAACTAAAGCTATAGCTGCTGGGTCAGGTTTGGGAATAGTGTATGCAAATTTACAAGACTGAGGAACTTTATGTATCCTATCTGCCTTTTTAGGAGCAACTTGCTGACCATCAGGAAAACTGCAGGCAACAACATCCACATCCTCTAAAGCAGACAGAATAGGAAGAATGGGTGTAGGTTCTTGAAAATCCTTCTACAACAACTCATAGTATTTTCTGAGGGACTGCGGAACCTCAGTGTTCTCAGACTGAAAACAGTGACACATTCTAGCAATTCAGAGAAACAGAAACCTCCCACAGACAGAATCAGAAACCGAGGTCTCCTATGACTCTGAATCAGAAATCTGAGGGGGGGACTGCATCTGTCCATGCATCTTCCTCATCAGATTCAGAATCTTGAATCTCTTCAGGAAAAAGTGGAATCCCTCCTTCTTTTACCAGAAAGTAACTTACAAGAAGGATCAATAGCATGAACTACACCCTGAGCCAGACCCAGAAACTTTACTTTTTAAGAACTTCATCAGAATAAAACACACAAAAACAACCATACATTTAAATATAATTAATCATGATGTCATCATTGAAAAGACCAATCAGTTTTCAAATTAATTAAACAAATTCTTAAAGAAATCATAGGTTTAAAGCAGTCTTAAATACATTTATACTTCAATACATTTTTAACAGAAATACAATCATTTAGTCCTGGAGCCATTTCGGCTTGTAAAAAAAACTTGCCATTTTAATTTTAAATATTCAAGATAGGAATTAAATTGTCTAACAAAATCAGTTGTATCTATTTGTTCAAGAACTACAAATAAGAACTTCCTAAAATCCATGCACTTCTGAGCATGTCTGGCTAAGGCATTCACACTATCTCTTTTTTAAATTGCTAATACAATTTCTTTTATCCGGTCAGCTAACCTATGTATAGTTTTTCCCACGTAAAAACTATCACAATTTGAGCAGCAGGCAAGGTATACTAATCGATCACTCAGACAGTTACATCTGTCCCTTGCTGTCAGAAAAAAAAACAATATTTTTAAAACGATAGCTACCTATGGATTGTATAAACCTACAATAATCGCAGTTTTGACATGCACAGGTGCCTTAAGGTTTGGTTCGTTCACATGTCTTTTGCTGGGATGGCTGTTCTAGAATCTGTTTTAAATTTTTAGTCTTCTTAAAAATAAAATTTAGACCATTACCAACAACTTCGGACAAATCTTGATTACCTAAAATTATTTCCAGTTGTCAGTAATTATTTTAAGAATTATAGGAAAATCAGTACTTATACAAATAGAGAAAAAACAACTTACCTCACATTGTGGCTATCATTCTCTACTTTGTTGGGAGCAAACCCTGCTTTTAAAACAGGTGGAAACTTAATAAGCCATTGTTTGATAGCATTTTCAGAAATAATTTTTAACTTATCCCCTGTATAGCTTCTAAATTTAAAAAGATCCATGAGTGTTTCTACCTCTTCCATAAAAGTCTGATTGTCACTAATAAGACTTCTAAGTCTGATTACCTGTCCTCTAAAACACTGAATTTCATGAAAGTTGGATGGTAGCTATCAAAATGGAGGTAACTGTTAGTAAAGGTTTCTTTCTGAAAAATTCTGCTTTCAAAAATCTTTTCTCCAGTCAACATTGTGATTTCTATGTCCAAAAAGTTGACTCTGGTCCCTTTGTTACTTTCCACAAATTTTAACCACTGAACACTACTATTGACCTGTTTAAGAAATTCTTCAAATAGAGAAAGGTCACCCATCCAGATGAAAAACAAGTTATCTATTATATCTCTTGTAGTAACTGACATATTTAAAATTGGGTAACTTGGAAACATTCTTCTTCCTACCACCACATTACTAAGTTAGCAAAAATGTGAGCTACCTGACCCTTCACCCCACAGCTACTCTGCTAAATTGCTGATATATGCTGTTCCCAATGTGAAAATAAATTGTTACTTAAAACAAACTCTAATAATTGGCAAATAGTACTGACGTTCAGTCCTAAATAAGTCACATGTTTACTAAAATATAATCTGACAAAATCTAAGCCTTCCTCCTGTTCTATAGTGGTATATATTGAATACACATCAATGATACATAAAAAAGTCTCACTGTTAGAAAAAGAATAATTTTTTAGTTGACCCATGAACCTTTTAAGTCAAAGGTGCTGGCTTGCACTATCAGATTCAAGACAGTGTCCAAATAAGTGGAAATGGAAACTGTTTTGTTATGGGGTGCAGATACTACAGGACTGAAAGGGGGGTTTGCAGAATTCTTGTGAATTGTGGATATGCTGAAAAGTGTATCCAAATGTGGCTAATCAGCTGATAAAAATTCAAACAATTCATTGGAAATATAACCTTGATACATGTCTAAAACTGAAAGGTCAATTTCCTGAAAACTTTGTCTTACTTGATCTTTAGATACTTTTCTGTAACTCCAACTATCTGAAAGAAAATAACCTATAGCCTTATTATACTCTGGAACCTCCATGATAACCATCAATTTCCTTTATCTGCCTTTGTAAATGTATAATCAGAATAGCCACTCGGTTATTTCAATGCCTTGAATTCTCCCTTACCTAAATTACAAAATCCAGTGTATGCATTCCAATTTATGGTGAGAGTTAAAATCACTCATGAATATGGTGTTGGGCTGAATGGGGAGTGACTTCAGTGCATACAAGTACATGGTGTGGTTATCCTAGGTCACAGACAGGAACCAACAGCTTGCAAGGATATGGTATGGGACTTTAACTATGGTTAGCTGGGCATGGAATAGCTCACATGAGATATTGCTTGACCTATCTTGAGATGTGCTATTTTTATATGTCAAATACATAACAGACAAAAGCTCGGTTCAAGGGCTGACTTTCAATAGATCGCAGCTTTTTTTGCTCTGCTACATACGAAACCTTGACTGAGAATCAGATAGTCTACAAATGATGCAGCACCCAGTTCCCCATGAACATGCACAGCAGTTCTGGAGAGAGGCAGCCCCCTTCTGTCCGTGCTCTGACCCAGTGACGTGCTCAGCTCCTTGCCGACCATGTGGCCGGCTATCCCTGGCCTATTGGAGATCTTTGAGACTGCAGTACCATTACATTTAGGCAGGATTTTGACTTAGAGGTATTCAGTTATAATCCCAGAGATGGTAGCTTCACACCATTGACTCCTCAGCCAAGCACATACACCAAATGTCTGAACCTGCGGTTCCTTTCGTATTGAGCAGGATTACTATCACAAAAACACATCATCAGTAGGGTAAAATTAACCTGTCTCCCAATGGTCTAAATCCAGCTCCCGTTCCCTATTAGTGGGCGAACAATGCAACTGCTTCACAATGATATGAACGGCCAACACTCAAGGATCAAAAAGTGACATCGCTATGAATGCTTGGCCGCCACAAGCCAGTTATCCCTGTAGTAACTTTTCTGACACCTCCTGCTTAAAATCCAAAAAGCCAGAAGGATCATGAGGCCCCGCTTTCATGGTCTGTATTCATACTGAATGTGAAGAGTGGGTAAAGATAGATGAAGGCTGCCAGCCTAGCCAGATAGAATTTTATAGATAATTCTATCATTTGTAAATATAAATGTTGAAATACAGTCTTGTTTTCTTAAATGAAAGAATATGCTGTAAAATGTTGAACTTAAAACAATGTAGCAACATTGCCCTCTGCTGCAAATAAAGCTAAGACAAGCATTTCATGTCTGTCTTTTGAAGTTAAAGATTCAGAGTCATTCTGTCTGGGCTAGCACATTCTTTCTATTGTTTTAACCAAGAGTTATTGCTAGATCTAAACATGCAAATGTATTTTTATTGATCTGGTTTTGGCCTATGTGTAAAAGAATCTAGATGCAGTTTCTGTTGGTCTGGGAACCCCAGGAAGGGTGAAGAATGATGTAATATTTATCAGAACTGCAATTTCAATTTAAACAGAAAGAACCAGAGATTATGAAACATTTTTGTCTTGACCATCCAACTCACAGCACTGTCTAGTTCGTATGTAAGTTATCCTAGACTTGTGTTTTCTTTTAGAAATAGCTAGGAACTAGAAAGATTAGACTAAGTGTTTTCTGTGATGTCAGAACTGTACTACTGAATTATTTTAAGTATTTCTGTGTGATCTCTGAACTCTTGACTAGCACTGTGTAGTAGAAAGTATTGCCTTGTGGTTTTAATTATTTATTATTAAATATTTTAAACCCTTTCAACGGTGGCTGTTTTGTGTAGAGATAATTTAAGCTCTAGAGTACATTGTCTATTTATAATGATTACTGTACCAAGTCACTCTAATAAGCCTCAACTGTTTAGTTATACTACCAACTGGATAATAATATTGCACAGTAATAATTGGACACCTTTTAAGGGCCTTTGAGTAGCTGATAAATATTAGCTGGGTGGTGACAGGCAGTACTACTGTATAGTCTGGGTAATAGGGGCACAACTGGAGAACCTGTGCCAGCCTTTCCCAGGAGTATCTGTGTGGCTGTATAAACTCTTATCTCAAAGTGTGTGTGTGTCAGCTACTTGGACAGGGGCATGAAGCACTGGTTGGACAGAGAGGGTGCTGGAGGTTTTAGCTTGCCTAGCTAGGCTGAGATCTGGACCCTACGGCTGTGCCAGTGGGGAGTCGAACTGGGAACCTGGACAGCAAGGGTGCGACCAGCCCCGGACTGACTGTGATCTCTGTGTGCTCTTAAGGGAAATTGCATTTACTGTGTGTATTTATTCTTTCCTCATATATGAGATGCCCTCTCTGGTGTTAGTCGTGAGGATAGTGGCTCCTTGATTACTGGGCCAGGACATGGCCATCATATTTGTGTTTGGCAGTGGTGGGATATCCACATCACATATTAATTAGTTGGCAAATACTAACTGGCTTGTAGTGGTGTGGGTAGAGTGAATCCTGTAGCTTGTGTACAGTAAGCTTTGTAGGTGTTTTTGTACTCTAAAACAGCCACCCAGTGAATACTCTTGAGTTCAGATCACAAGTGTTTTATTTCTTTCGTTAGCTTAATTAGTCAGGGTGAGCAGGCAGCATGTTAGCAGAGGAGTATGGAAAGGTGACAAGGAGCCAGCTGGTGGAGATGTGCCAGGCTAGGGGACTGGTGCATGGAAACCTGACTAAGGCAGACCTGATTGCTGCCTTGATTACAGCTGCATCAGAAAACAGCAACCAGGAGGACAATCAGACTGGCAGAGGAGATATAATGCCCCCGGAGAATGGACAGCTCAACCTTTCTGCAGTGAACTTAAAAATCCAGCTGGAGCTAAAGAGACTTGAGCTGGAGGCCAGGCATGTGGAATTAGAAGCAGCTGAGAGACTAAGGCATCTGGAGCGTGAGGAGAATGAGAAACTGCTATGCCTAGAAGCTGAGGAAAAAGAGAGGCAGAGGCAGCATGAGAAGGAGATGCTGCCTCTTTGCCAGAGTCATGGAGGTAATGGGGAAGGGAGTAACTTGACCCCAGAAGCACAAAAGGTCAGTAAATTTCTTCCACAGTTTAGAGAGGGGATAATTTTGATAGTTTCATTCATATGTTTGAGAGGTTATGTAAACAGTATGAAGTTGACCAAGGGCTCTGGGTAAGGTTTCTGACCCCCTTCCTCCATGGTAAAGCTGTAACTGTATTATCGGAAATGTCTGACATTGCATGTTTTGATTATACTGCTGTAAAAAAATTGTCTATTAGAGTTTTTTTAAGCTAATACCCGAAATATATAGAAAAAAACTTTTATGAGCAGAGACACAAGGCAGATGAAAGTGTGTGTGAATATGTTGCTGAATTGAGCACTTATTTCCATAGGTGGGTGAGTGGATGTCAGGTCACCACTTTTGAAGGGCTGGCAGACCTTTTGGTCAGGGAACAAGCCCTTAGCACTTTGCCTGAGGACATCAGGATCTGGTTAGCTGATAGACAATGTGCTATTTCAGATGAGTTGGGGAAGAAGGGAGACCTATACTTGGCAAGCAGGGCAGCCCTGCACAGGAAGAGGTTCCCCAGTACTGCTCATGGGTCTAAAGGAACCCATGGTGGGCAGCACAGACTGGCCCAACAGAATCTGCCAGTAGCAGGGGAAGCCACTAGTCCAGGTATTCATCCTGGAGCTAGGGTTAAATGTTTTGAATGCAACCAGTGGGGCCATGTGGCATACAGGTGTCCATGAAGGCAAGGTGGGAAACAAAAGGTGAGGGGGAGCCAGTAAGCAGGAAAGACAAAATGTCAATAGTAGATTGTCTTGAGAAAACACAGGTACTAAACTACCATCCTGCAGATGTCCTGAGAGGGAAGGATTTGGATGAGGCAGTACCATGTGCTTATGCAGTTACATGCAGTCCGGCTAGTAGACAAGCATGTGTGTCTGGTAGCCTGGGGGAGACCCAGACAGACTGCATACTTGCAGCCAAGACTGGTGAGGTGGTTACTTCAGGGAGTGAGCTACGCTGTAGTGGTGAGACTGAAGGTGAGCCACAGCTGCTTCTGGGTACTGATGGTCCCTTGGACAGAGTAAATGCAAAGGTAAAGGTGAGTAGTAGTACCCAGGCTGACAGTGAGGCACCACTGTCAGAGGATGCCAGACCTCCTGTGGAAGGGGAGCTGGGAAGGGTTACAAGGAGAGAGTTGAGACAGGCTCAGCTCTCAGACCCTACATTGCAAGGCCTGAGGCAGGTAGCTAGGGAGGCACCTGATTCACAAGCAAAGGGGGAATCTGTATACTGGGACAAAAGGTTACTATACAGAGAGTGGACCCCTGAAGGAGGGCTAGAAGGTGAGAGAGTACAGCAGTTAGTAGTGCCTAGAGTCTACCATCTGGCGCTTCTAGCCATAGCCCATGATATTCCCTTTGCAGGTCATATGGGCATAAAACATACAAAGAGGCATATTATGCAGAACTTCTATTGGCCTGGAATTTCCATAGATGTAATAGGGTACTTCAGACCCTGTGAGCAGTGCCAAAAGGTAGGCAAGGCAGGAGACAATGTGAGAGCTCCTCTGATGCCTTTGCCTGTGATTGAGGAGCCATTTCAGAGGGTACCTATGGATATTGTGGGTCCTCTGAGTACCCCAAGTTCTACTGGGAAAAAGTATATCCTAGTGGTAGTGGATTATGCTACATGATACCCTGAGACAGTGGCTTTGTCTGCCACTGAGGCAGAGAAGGTAGCAAATACTTTGTTAAAGATTTTCAGCAGGGTAGGTTTCCCAAAAGAAATACTGACTGACTGACAGAGGTGCCATTTTCATGTCAGACCTGCTGGCTTGTCTTTGGAAGTCCTGTGGGGTGAAGCACATGAAGACCACCCCTTACCATCCCCAGACTAATAGTCTTGTTGAGAGGTTAAACTATACAATCAAGTCCATGTTATGGGCATTTGCAGCTCAGTTTAAGAGGGAGTGGGACAAATATTTGCCCTAATTGTTGTTTGCTTACAGAGAAGTTCCCCAGGAATCCACAGGTTTTTCACCCTTTGAGTTGCTGTATGGGCATAGGGTGAGGGGACCTCTAGATTTAATTCGAGATGAGTGGGAAGGTGAATGCAAGTTTCACAAGGAGTCTGTTGTGGCATACGTCCTATACCTCAGGCCAAGGCTCAGGGAACTCATAGGCTTGGCCCAGGAGAACCTGGCAGAAGCCCAACAACAGAAAAAGGTGTGGTATGACAGGAATGCTCGAGCTAGAGAGTATGCTGTGGGGCAACAGGTAATGGTTCTCATTCCTGTCAGACACAATAAGCTGCAAGAGCTTGGGAGGGTCCCTATAAGTTGGTAAGAAAGGTAAATGATGTTAACTACATGGTGGAACTGCTAAGCAGACAGCAGGGGCACAAATTGTACCATGTTAACATGATGAAACCTTACCATGATAGGGAGGCCCTTGTGCTGAGCATTTGCAGTGGATTGCAGGAGCGTTTGAGGAAAATCTGGGGACTGATCTCAGTGAGGCTTGGGCTAACACCTCAGTGGAAGGAGTAGCAATGTCCCAGCAACTATCTCCTACCCAGGTTCGAGAAATCCAAGCAGTGTTGCAGGAATTTGGGGACATGTTCACTGGAAAACCAGGGTGCACCCACCTGGTGCAGCACCAGGTGGATACAGGACCTCAAAGGCCTATTAGGCAGGCCCCTTACAGAGCGCCTTATAGAGTCAAACAGACACTGAGGGAGGAGGTACAGGAGATGTTGGAACTAGGGGTGATTCAAGAGTCCAACAGTCCCTGGGCCTCCCCAGTGGTGCTGGTGCCAAAGAAGGATGGCAGCACCAGGTTCTGTGTGGACTACAGGAATTTAAATATTCACACAGAGTCGGATGCTTACCCCATACCTGGGACAGATGAGGCCATAGAGCAGCTGGGTGGGGCTAAGTATCTTACAACCACTGATCTTACCAATGGTTACTAGCAGGTGCCCTTGACTTCCTCCCAGTGCTAGAGAGAAGTCAGCCTTTGTGACTCCTTTTGGCTTGTATGAGTTCACAAAGATGCCCTTTGGGATAAAGAATGCCCCAGCAACTTTCCAGAGGATGGTAGATCATATCCTAGCAGGAGCAGGAGGTTTTTCCCCTTGCTTACCTAGTTGATATTGCCATCTACAGCCATTCCTGGCCAGAGCACCTTCAGCATGTCAGGGAGGTGATGGGCAGACTACAGAGGGCAGGGTTGACCATTAAGATGAGAAAATGTCAGGTGGGTATGGCAGAGGTCTCCTACCTAGGACATGAGTGGGGAGTGGTAAGATAAGGCCAGAACCTGCTAAAGTGGAAGCCATTCAGGCATGGCCTGCACCTGTTACTAAAAAGCAGGTGAGGGCATTTTTAGGGACAGCAGGTTACTACAGAAAGTTTGTCCCAGTTACAGTACCATAGCTGCTTCCCTCACAGACCTGACAAGGAAGAACAGGCCAGATAAGGTAGTGTGGACCCCAGCATGTGAGCAGGCATTCCAGAAGCTTAAAGAAGCTTTGGGAGGAACCCCTGTGTTAGCCAATCCAGATTACAGCAAATAATTTGTTGTGCAGGTGGATGCTTCAAACCATGGGGTGGGAGCTGTACTTAGCCAGATTTCTTCAGAGGGGGAAGAGCACCCAGTGGTTTATCTCATACACTCCAACCCAGGGAGGAATGCTATGCAGCTGTAGAAAAGGAATGTCTAGCCATAGGGTGGCCATTGCAGAAAATGCAGCCTTATCTGTATGGAAGGAAATTCAATGTTATGACAGATCACAACCCCTTAACATGGTTAGACAGAGCCAGCCAGCAAAATGCCAAGTTGCTAAGATGGAACCTAGGGCTGCAAGCATATATGTCAGTACAGCACTGCAGTGGGATTAGCAATGCCAATGGACATGGGCTCTCAAGACAAGGAATGGGGTAAGGTATACTCAGATAGACCTACTCTCTCAAGCAGCATTTCTCAAGGGTCATTTGAAAAACTAGCTTGAGTTCTCTAGGGGGGGAGATATGTGAAGAGTGGGTAAAGACAGATGAAGGCTGCCAGCCTAGCCAGATAGATTTTTATAGATAATTCTATTATTTGTAAACATAAATATTGAAATACAGGCTGGTTTTCTTAAATGAAAGAATATAATGTAAAATGCTGAACTTAAAACAATGTAGCAACATTGCCCTCTGCTGTAAAGAAAGCTAAGACAAGCATTTCATGTCTGTCTTTTGAAGTTAAAGATTCAGAGTCATTCCATCTGGGCTAGCACATTCTTTCAACCAAGAGTTAGATTGCTAGATTTAAACATGCAAATGTATTTTTATTGCTCTGGTTTCTGCCTAGGTGTAAAATAATGTAGATGCAGTTTCTGTTTGCCTGGGAACCCTAGGAAGGGTGAAGAATGATGTAATGTTTATCAGAACTGCAATTTCAATTTAAACAGAGAGAACCCAAGATTATTAAGCATTTCTGTCTTGACCATCCAACTCACAGCACTATCTTGCTCATATGTAAGTTATCTTAGACTTGTGTTTTCTTTTAGAAATAGCTAGGAACTAGAAAGATTAGACTAAGTGTTTTTCTGTGATGTCAGAACTGTACTTCTGAATTATTTTAAGTATTTCTGTGTGATCTTTGAACTCTTGACTAGCACTGTATAGTAGAAAGTATTGTCTTGTGGTTTTAATTATTTATTATTAAATATTTTTAAACCATGGCTGTTTTGTGTAGAGATAATTTAAGATCTAGAGTACATTGTCTATTTATAATGATTACTGTACAAAATCACTCAGCCTTGACTGTTTAGTTATACTACCAATTGTATAATAATATTGCACAGTAATAACTGGACACCCTTTTAAGGGCCTTTGAGTAACTGATAAATATTAGTTGGGTAGTGGTAGGTGATACTACCATATAGTCTGGGTAAAAGGGGCACAGCTGGAGAACCTGTGACAGCCCTTCCCAGGAGTGTCTGTGTGGTTGTATAAACTCTTATCTTAAAGTGTGTGTGTGTCAGCTACTTGGGCAGGGACACGAAGCACTGGTTGGACAGAGGAGGTTTTAGCTTGCCCAGCTAGGGTGAGATCCGAACCCTATAGCTGCGTCAGTGGGGAGTCTTACTGGGGACCTGGAGAGCAAGGAATCAACCAGCCCCGGATTGACTGTGATCTCTGTGTGCTCTTAAGGGAAACTGCACTTTACCGTGTGTATTTGTTATCCTTTCCTCATATATGAGACGCCCTCTCTGGAGTTAGTCGTGAGGATTGAGGCTCCTTCATTGCTAGGCCAGGGCACAGGCGTCACACTGAAAATCAAGATTAAGTGAACTTTGTGCCCTTCTGCTCCATGGGAGGTTTCTTTCCTCCCTGAGCTTGCCTTAGAACACCTGCATTACTCTTTGACAGGTGTACCGCCCCAGTCAAACTCCCCACCTGACATTGTCCCCGGAGTGGGTCGCGCCCTGGTGCTTGGAGCCAGAAGTGAGAGCCCTGGTGGGGCTCGACCACCACCCTCACCTCACTGGGTAAGTGAAAAAATGATACCACTTGTTATCCCTTCTTGTGTAATAGCTAGTCTTAATGTGCATAAGGTATTACAGCCTTGCATTGGCAGGGTGCCTTCCACAGCTTTAAGCCATGTCTCAGTAACTGCACAGATGTCAACACTCTCAAAGATGATGAACACTTCCAGGGAGTGGAATTTCTTGTTGAGACTCCTAGCATTGAGCAGTAACACCATTACTTTATCTTAAGTCAAATTTACTCTGTCAGAAGGTTTATTAGGCTGGCATTGCCTAACAAAGGCACTACAGGGATGGATAATGGTTTGGCCAATATCAGAAAGCCTAGATGAAAGAGGTACAAACCATCCCTCACACAATGTGGCCTGTCAATCATGTCCTCCCAAGCCCACAAATATTGGATCTTCTTAGAATGACATCAGTAACTAAGCGAATTGTTAAAGTCAATCATTCTGTTTATACTGTGTTATCATCTTGCAAAAGGTAGAAAGCTGGTCAGTGATAGGCTTATACCTGCCTGGGACACAGTCTGAAAGCTCTATCATGTCTCTCTTCAAACAGCCCTGGTAGGTATGTGTCAGGTCACTGACACCCACATGGACTATGATAGAGTCATAATAGCACTTGTGGTTCAATGCCCTGAGTACACATGTATCTGGCAAATCCTTACCCTGATAGTCAATTGACCATGACTCTTTCCTTGCTCAGCCTGGTGAGTGTGGCATCAGTGTGTCTCACAATAGAGTCTCAAAGTAAAGCCAAAATGCACCAGCTTTAACAGACAAGACTTTGCACCATCTATGAATTTCAGCTTTGTCTTCACAAAATATAGCTCAGTTTACCAATGACTGGAAACTATCCTCTAGTTACTGCAGTCATTCTGATATTTTAGCTCTGAGTTTGTTGGTTAGCAAACAATGAACTATTTTAAGCTGGGATACATGTGGTAAGATACGTATGAACTGAAGCGGTAATGATATGCTAAACAAGGGAGGAAATTGGGAGTAAGACCTCTTTGGATCTTGCGGATACAACTTGGATAATAAATGGTTATGAAAAGATTTTCTTAATGAAACTGATACCTGAGAATCAAAAAGCAATACACTGTCAATGAAAATGAATAGCTCTCTAACTGCGATATCAACATTAAGTGGGGTTTCATTTATGTGCTATTCGGTGGTATAGACATTTTTCTCAAATATAACTGCACTGCATTTTTTTTTTGCATTAAGTCCAAGACCATGGTCATTTTACTTGCAGTATGCGGGTGTTCATGGTGGTAGCACACCGTATGCATTATCCCTTAATGCATATACAGGATTACGACCAGGTCTCCAATCATAACCAACTTATTACTTGTTCTAGACATGAAGTGCCAACAAATTCACCTCACCAGCAAAGTTCGAGACATGAAGCTGGACATCCATGTTGAGAACACATAATAAGCCGTACCAAATCATAATTCTTTGTAGTGCTTGCATATACTATAAAAATATAAATTAAAAAATATATATTTTTTTTACAAAATAATGCTTTTTATTTAGTCACTCTAAAAGTAAAAAATAAGGAAGAAGAGCGAAAAAAAAATTGCAAAACAAACACAGGCAACCTAATTTCAGAAAAGCATTTGAGGTTGGTTTTGCTGATTCCTGCTACTACTTCTGGTACCTCATTATCACAATCAACAAAACCAACCCCAAATGTTTTCCTGAAATTAGCTTGTCTGTGTTTCTTTTGCAAAGTTTTCATGCTTCTTCCTTATTTTTATTTTTTACTTTTTAGAGCAACTGAATAAAAAGCATTATATTGTAAAAAATGTTTTTTATCTATATTTTTATTTTTTTACTTTTTAGTCTTTAAGTACAATATTGCCCATATGTGTAAGGGAAGATTTTTCATTTTAAATAAGAGTTATATGTAGATGCAAATATTTTGTAGAATGAAATATCATCCACCTTAAAGGAAAACAATTTAGGTGCCACATTAAGACGTGTGTGTTTAT
Organism: Protopterus annectens; assembly: GCF_019279795.1. NCBI lineage: Eukaryota > Metazoa > Chordata > Ceratodontiformes > Protopteridae > Protopterus > Protopterus annectens. The sequence goes on along the minus strand of NC_056734.1, from coordinate 573,032,930 downwards.
CAGTCATTTGTATAAGGTGCGTGAACAGAATCTAAATAATTCAAAACCTATTACTACTGGTCAAAGTACTTAATTTCATTCCAAGGGTCAAATGCAAGTGTGAACAAGAAACCTAGTGTGCTGACAGTCTCTGGCAATATGTTAATATCATAAAGAAAACAGCTTTTGTAGGTACTGGTTACTTCACTGTTTGTGTGCCTCCTACAATGTCTGGTAAATAAAGAAATGTAAAAGCAGTTATTACAGTAGGCCTAATTATTTCCCTGTGTGCAGACATTTACAGTTTAAAACTTGCCTGCATCTTCATCATCACAGCAAGGTTGGAAGATCACAATCATGTTTACTCGACTGCTTGTTCCAGGAGTTTTCTTTTTCAGTTTTTATTTTTGCTGTTGGCACCCTTTTCAATCTAGTAAAAACAGCTTAAATGTTATTTCATAGGTGACCAAAAATTTTCAGTCTGCTTAACTGACTAGATCAGAGCCCTTCGTGTGGCACCAGCAGAAATCAAATCTGAGTCTACAGAATAAAGTTCAAAGTCTTAAACTGCTTACAAACTCCTTACCAAATATCTGGATATGGCAGTGAGGGAAGATACTGGTATCATACCTCTCAACCTCTTACGGCAAGTAATCTGGACAAAGCCATAAATAATGGGGGGAAGGTCCAAAAATAGGGGCAATTTTTAAATATTGCTCTTAAAAACGTAGAAAGTTGATAGAATAATAGGTTCTGTGTCAGCATGAATTTTATGAAGGGTATGAAATGTGAAACTCCAGTGTCTGCCGTTATTTTCTGACTTCAGTCTTTAATGACCTAGGAATATTTTGCCAGAAAATCACAGTTTTGTGAAAAATGGAACGAAAATAGTAAACATTAGAACAGACTTAGTCCACGTTGTATGGATGGCCAGTATTTGTAAATGTACGAGCGTTTGGGACTGAGCGTGTGTGTGTGTGTGTGTGTGTGTGTGTGTGTGTGTGTGTGTGTGTGTGTGTGTGTGTGTAGGAGATGATGTACAGAGATGCGTGTGTGTGTGTGTGTGTGTGTGTGTGTGTGTGTGTGTGTGTAGGAGATGATGTACAGAGATGCGAGTGTGTGTGTGTTTGCATACGAGCGTCTGTGTGAGCATATGTCTATGTTGTTCTGAATGGTTTGTGTGTGTGTGTGTGTGTGTGTGTGTGTGTGTGTGTGTGTGTGTGTGTGTGTGTGTGTGTGTGCATCTGTACATGTGTATGTTATATTGAACGGAACTGGTGTGTGCTTGTATTGTCTCGCTAATGTCAGAGGGGCACATTTTACTTTAAGACTAACATTTTAGTCTAAGTAAAATATTGTTCATCTGTAGTCCCCTTCGAATGAAATAGTCATTTGAATCGCGTTTTTTAACTACACATTGAAATACTGCAGTTTCTCCAACGTTCATCAGCTCTCATGCTCTGCAGTTACATTTTCTCTAAAAATGTGTGACTGCAGCCTTCATTCTGGATTGAACTTTAGCTTTTCAGAATTGTTTAATTCAGTGATAGTTTACTGCCTTTGCATATTCATGCTCATTTGTAAGATGCCCACTTTAAGCAGTCATATTATCTTGAACCTTGACTCTCTCAGTTGTTAAATTTGGTTTTATTATACAATAATAAGTATGCTATTCCAGCCTACTTTCTTCCACTATGCATTTACACATGCCCTCAAACCAGCAGTTGAAGACTTCCCTCCTTCCACTCCCCCAAAACACACGCGCACACACACACACACATGCACATCATTGTCTATTAGAACGCTATAATAATAGCAAAAGAAAATATAGTCATGTGGACCATTTCTGGAAAATGTAGCTGAAGAGGAAAATATCTGGAGCGCATGTTCACTTGTCGGATTTTCAGGTGGACAGCTGCATCTAGAAATACACTGCTTCACAGAAGTATATATACGCCAGCATTGTGTAAGATGCTCACATTTTAATTTATCTTGGAACTCTATACTCTGCTCTGAGTATGCATAATACTCAGCCTGAAAAGCAACATAAACAACTCCCTCAAAGAAAAATAAAATGCCAAAAGTGAGACTAGAGATCCACAAAACACCCCGAGCAGCGGAAACTGAATATAACCCATCTGAAATATAAAGGAGATTACAGACAGATAAACTCAATGCAAAGGCTTGGAAATATTTTAGACATCAAAGTTAAACTCAATGCAAAAACTTGGAAATATTTTAGACATCAAAGTGTACGTATTTCAATAACAGATATAATCTCAGCCAGGATTATTAGAATATATAAGGCCACTGAATAACCTAAATACTCAAGAAAAATGTGTATGTGTGGAGGAAATGATGTATGGAGATGCAAGTGCTTGTACGTGTGTGTGTGTGTGTGTGTGTGTGTGTGTGTGTGTGTGTGTGTGTGTGTGTGTGTGTGTGTGTGTGTGTGTGTGTGTCTCACTAATGACAAAACGACAATATTTTACTTAAAAGGCTAAAATATTGTCCCTATTTTTAGTTTTTAAGTAAAATATTGTTCCTCCGTCATTAGTAAGACAGTGAAAAAATGCTGCTGTCTCACTAATGACAAAGGGACATTTTACTTCCGGACTAAAATATTGTCTTTGTCATTATCAGAATGCTTTTTTTAAAAAAATTGTCTTAGCAAGACAGCAGAAAAAATGACAAGCAAAGGCCAGCATTTTTTCATTTGTCTCCCGAGAGCGTGACAGAACCACAGAGAGACAGATGGACAGAGAGAAAGAGCCAGAAAGCCAATTTCAATAAAAAGCATTCTAATTATAACTATACTTAAAGGGAAAAAGTGAAGCCAGACAGAAAGCATCCACCACAGAGGACTGGTAGAATATGCAAAAAACTTTAAAACATGCTAAATACTTCAAACAGCTCTTTATGCTTCCTGCTGCACTTTTCTCTTGCCCAATAACTGCTGTTTATGCTCTAGTATCAGAGTAGAGCTTAACAACGATGAGGGGTGGTTTACAGGTCTGTCTTTACCTTTGCCAATTTCAGAGTGCGTCCGCAGCTATCTGTACAGTACATTTAATTTATATCAGTTTGTGTTTTACCATGTTTAGCTGTTCTCGTGTTCTCAATTACTGACTCTATTCTCTAAGGCAATTCCATATTATTTTTCAACAGTCTGCTTACACTGATTTCAATGTGACAATACAAAATCTGTAGTTATGCCTATGATCAATATAGTATACTGTACAAAACAAATTGCTTCATAGGAGATTGCTAGACTAAAGGGTTAACAGTACTTACAAGCCTAGCCAATATAATCCAATTATACCCACTATATGTCCCCCATGGTCAAAATGATAGCATAGGTTTGTACCTATGCCTTGAATATTTTACAAATTGCTCCTGTCCATAAGGGACATAGGTGTTACCCCAGGTGTGAATTTGTGATTCCAAATTCATTGATCCAAACTGCATCTGAAGAGGGACAGAGAAAGGCTCTGCTTAATATTAATAGGAAGCCTGCTTCAAAGGGGCAATTTCTGAGACACAAATCTGTCTCTCCAGCATGTCTTGTTCGAGTCGCTAAGTTTAGATTCATATATCATGTGACCCTCAGCTGTTTGACTTGCAGATGTGTAGCAGCTCCATCAGGACTGGATTTATGAGTGCCTTGTAGGTCAGACATAACAGTCAGTAGGAGACAGAGTAAAGAGATAGGACTTTTAGTCTATCCGCATAGGACATATTGTTTATAGGTTCATAGGTAGGTACTAGGCTATTGGCCCTAGGGCCTATATAAGCCTGGCCAAAGGTACCCTGGATTTCGCCACCCAAGAAAATTATTTTCCTGTGCCACTGTTGAGCAGAGCCACAGAAGTGATCCCCGGGGTGAATTTCCTATCTCCCATCCAATCATCAAGATTTTTCTTGAACAGTGCTAATGAGGAGCTTTGTTTGATATAGATAGGTAGTTTGTTCCAGAGTATGGGAAGTCTCTGGGACAGGAATATATCCCTCCAGCATGTTCTGTTTATTGTGGTGATGAGGTTTGGGTCCCTAGAGCGTGTAGCTCGTAGGGACTGGGATTTCTTTAAGTGGAGCATGTCTAAAAGCTCTGGGTTTGACATAGCTTTGTGTGTTAAGCAGAGAACGCCTCTGAGTAGGCGATATGCAACGGAGTAAAGCTGCAGTTTTTTGAGACGGTCTGCATAGGGCATCTCTTTGAGGCTGGTAATCCTCTTTGTGTGGTACTTCTGTGGCCTTTCCAGTTGTTGTACATGTCTTGTGAGATGCATACCAAAAGGGGCATTGTACTCTGTAATGGGTCTAATGAGTGACGAGTAGAGGGGAACAATGACCTCTTTTTTCCTGGATGAGAAACCTTTTGTGATGAGGTGTGCCACATAGAAGGATTTCCTGACTACTGTGGTGATGTGATTATCAAAGGAGACTACTGTCCACCTGTGTCCCAAGGTGTCTTATCACACTTTCGGTGTTAAGTAGACTACCACCTATGTGGTAGTTCATGGGTACTGAGTTTTTACCAAAAGGAATGACAATGCACATTTTGGCATTGAGCTTGAGGCCATGACTTTGACACCAGGCATCTGTCTCAGCAAGGCCCTTTTGTAGGATGTCCACATCTTTTGGAGTTTTGATTATGTCTCCTAGTTTGCAGTCATCTGCGAACTTCGTTAACCAAAGACCTTCTGTGTTGGCCTGTAATTCAGCAAAGTAGATACCAAACAGGAGAGGACCCAGGACTGAACCCTGTGGTACTCCACTTGTCACTGGTCTGAAGCTGGATTTGGAGTCTGCTACTTTCACAGTGTAGGTTCTGTCAGTGAGCCAGTTGGTGACCCATCTTGTGACATAGGGATTTATACCTAGTTTAGTGAGTTTATCTATAATTCCAGAGTGGGGGATGGTGTCAAAAGCCTTGGCGAGATCTAGATAGGCTGTGTGAACCACCTTATGCTCATCTATGGCTTTGGTGACTGCTTCAAAGAAGTCTATCAGGTTTAGGAGACATGATCTGCCTTTTACAAACCCGAACTGGGTGGGGTCCTGAGTTTGGAGATTAACAATGTCATTGCTTATAAGTTCCATGATGATATACTCCACAGCCTTGCAGACCAGGCTCGTTAGGCTAATGGGGCGGTAGTTTCTGGGGTCTGTGGTGGCTCCCCCTTTGTGGAGTGGGATAACGTTCGCTGTGCGCCATTCAGTGGGCACATAGCCTGAGGTGAGGCTATGATTGAACATGGTACTTAGGTGGGGTGCCAGTTTGTTCTGTAGTTCATGTAGAACACAGCCTGGGATGTCGTCAGGTCCCATGGATGCTGTGTTCTTGGCTTTGGATAGCGTGTTTTTTACCTGTGCAGCTGTGATTACAGGAACTTTGCATTCTTCTGGTATAGAGATGGGCCCTTTAGGGGATGACAGAGGGGTAAAGTTAGCACTGAACCTATCTGCCAGGATGTTGGCAATATCCATTGGTTCGGTATATTTAGTGCCATTGTGCTGTAACTCAGAGCAGATCTGAGTGTTGCCATTGAGATTCTTGACATAGCTATAGAATGCTTTGTGGTTGTCTTTAGAGTCAGTGGTGACTTTGTTTTCATAACTAGCTTTGGAAGATTTTATGAGGGATCTCAGCTTCTTACTGAAGCTGACCAGGAAGTTTCTCCAATAATGGGATTTTACTCTTTTTTGCAACAGTTTCTTTCTTCTGTTGTAGAGTTTGTTTACGGCAGGGGACCACCAGATTGGCTTCCTTTTTTTGGAGGATAGCATCTTGGCTCTGTTAGGGATTGCACGATCCATGCACTCATGTAAGTGCTTATAAAGTGCATTTGTGTATGATTCAGCAGTCATACCTATATTGTCCATCAGCATGGGTGTCATGAAGTTTGCCACTTCTGTCTTAAGAAGCGTGAAGTTGGCTTTGGAGACATTTTTTACTGTGGTTTTCCTAATGGGGGATGGGGGAGGGATGTGGATGTCTAGGGTGATTAGCTTATGGTTGGATCTGACCAACAAGGAATTGACCTCTGGTGTGGAGCATAGGTTGCCCATGTTGGTAATAACCAGGTCTAGGATATTGCTGCCCCTGGTGGGTGTGTGGATAAGTTGATCCATGGCATTGGAATTTATGAATTCCAGAAAACGTTGAGCACAAGAGTTGGTACATGAGTAGTTTTCCCAGTTAATGGTAGGGTAGTTGAAATTGCCCATTATTAGGGTGTTAGGTTGTACCCTAATATTTTCCAGTGTATTAAGAAATGAGGAGTGGGAATCCTGGGGCATGGTGGGGGATCTGTAGCAAGCTACAATTTGGATTGCGGTCCTGCCCAGAGTTAGTTGCACTTGGATAATCTCGGATGCATTATGCTGGGCCACTAGCCTGGAGGTGTGGATATCCTTAATGAATATGTACACGCCTCCGCCTTTAGTGTTTCGGTCCAGGTTAGGTGACTGAAAGGTGTGGTATGAATTATAGCCTGGTAATGCAGGGGTACTCTCTGGAGCCTTGAACTAGGTCTCTGTCACTTCACAGATGTCGATGTTCTCCATTTTAAGGAGTGCCTCGAGAGAGTGCATTTTGAGATTTAGACTTCTAGCATTGAGTAGCAATACCCGCAGATTCTTCTTGCCTGTACCTGTTAGGGTGGTGAATTTGTCATTTGAACCTTGCCTAAAAAAGGCACCATAGGGGTGGCTAGAGCCTTAGCCAGTATCCGGAATCCCAGGGGCGACAGGTGCAGGCCATCTCTGGCAAAGCATCGTGGCCTGTCGATCATGTCATCCCAGGCAGACAGATACTGGATCCCCTTAGAATGACACCAGAAGCTTATCCAATTGTTGAAGTCAATCATTTTGTCCTTGTACTGTGGTATCATTCTGGGTGATGGCAGGATGCTACTCAGGGCTAGGGTCATACCTGCCTGGGCTACAATATCGGACAGCTCCTCCATGTCCCTTTTCATGTAGTCCAAGGAGGTACGTCTCAGGTCATTCACACCAACATGGACAATAACAGAGTCATATTTGTACTTGTGGAGTGACCTGAGTGCATGCGTTATGTGGCGGATCCTGGCACCCAACAGGCAGCTGACAGTAACTTTCTCCTTGTTTAGCCTGGTGAGTGGAACATCAGTGTGCCTGACTATAGAGTCACCTATGACTAGAGTGTTGGGTACGTTGTTATGCCTTATGGGCTGTGGCTGAGTGGCACATTGAGTTTGTGGGCTATGTGTCATTTGGGTTGTGTTGGGGGGTGGAGGTTGCTTGTGTTTCTGCTTTGGATGTCCCTGTTGCTTGGGCAGGTTTTTACTGAGAGCCTCCGTGAATGTAGGTGTGTGTTTTGTGTTTCTATGTGTGTGTTTTGGTGGTGTAGGTTTTGAGGGACTATGTGCTGAGTGTGGTGTGGTGCAAGTGTTTACCTTCTCCTCTTGACTGTCTAGTCCAGTCTTGGGTGAAGAGAGCTTTGTTTCCAGTTTGGCTATATAAGTGCATCTCTCACAGGTTGTAGTGTTGGGTGGTAGGAGGAGAGGGTTGTCTGTGTACATGAGGCAACTACTGCATTGCCCCAAGATGCCCAGATTCATCAGGTAGACAGGAGAAAACACCGGGGGCTGACCCTTAGACATGCCTGGATAGGTGCTTATTTGTTAAGTACTAGAAACTGTTTTCCTCTAGAAAGTTGAGTGCTGTAGTAATTTGTAGCTTATTTAGTGCTTACAATAAGTTCTGAACAAGCGCTGAAACAAAAAACTGGCTAGTTCTAAGAAACAAAATTAAGCTAGAATGCTTCCCTCCAACACAGAAAGGCTTGGGCCCTAGAAGCATTCAAATAGTCCTGGACACAGCAAATCTATATCCAGGCTAGACTACCCACAGGAAAGGCAGGAAACAAGCTTAGAAAAAGTTTTTTTTTTTTAGTGGAAAGAGAGAAAGGAGTAGCAGAAACTAAGCTGACTGGCCTTCTCAAATGTTCTCCCTGTACTGTGGGTAGAATGAGGTAATGACACTAGACTGGGAGGAGGGTCCCAGATCAAATTTACACTAGGGGAGGGCAACTGCAAATCCACCAACTATAAAAACACTATACCAACAGGGAGGGATGGTGGGAAACAAACTGCAGAAATGTTTCTCACAGCTGAAAAGCAGCAGTGAGCCTTTAAATTAAAGTTTTAAACAGCTAAAGGAGCCTCTAGAAAAAAGAGTTTAACTGCAACAAGTTATCAGAAACAAACAACCCAACAGATGCTTAATAAAAGTGGTCAATTTCCAGTTAATACCTCACATACAGTGAAACTAGCTAGAAAAATACACAGTACACAAAGTGCTATAAATAACAAAGAAATAAAGAACAAAATAAACAAAAAAAAGGATACTTAATGTTATATATTACAGCTCCAAGTTTGCTCAGTGTCCTTCCTTTGATTAGCTCAGTGTGAAATGGCAGAACACTCACAACTGAACTTCTTAAGTAACAGAAAGTTGAAACCTGAGACAGCTTTTAAGAAAGAAATCTCAAAAGAACCAATGAGGTGCTTAGTCTGAGCTGTAGTCCAGGTGACCTCAGTCAGCCAATGACCTCAAACAATTCTCTCTCACTGAAATGCCTGATGGCTTTGGCTAAACCAAGATGTCCCTGAATATGTGTTCAGACACACAGCCTCCACAAACACTAGACCCAAATACAAGCCTGAATATGGAAATGCTACAAATATCCCCACTACTTAGAAACAAACTGCAGAAATGTTTCTCACAGCTGAAAAGCAGCAGTGAGCCTTTAAATGAAAGTTTTAAACAGTTACAGGAGCCTCTAGAAAAAAAGAGTTTAACTGCAACAAGTTATCAGAAACAAACAACCCAACAGAGGTTTAATAAAAGTGGACAATTTCCAGTTAATATCTCACACACAGTGAAACTAGCTAGAAAAATACACAGTACACAAAGTAAATAAATAACAAAGAAATAAAGAACAAAATAAACACAAAACAGGATACTTAATGTTATATATTATAGCTCCGAGTTTGCTCAGTGTCCTTCCTTCAATTAGCTCAGTGTGAAATGGCAGAACACTCACAAATGAACTTCTTAGGTAACAGAAAGTTGAAACCTGAGACAGCTTTTAAGAAAGAACTCTCAAAAGAACCAATGAGGTGCTTAGTCTAAGCTGTAGTCCAGGTGACCTCAGTCAGCCAATGACCTCAAACAATTCTCTCTCACTGAAATGCCTGATGGCTTTGGCTAAACCAAGATGTCCCTGAATATGTGCTCAGACACACAGCCTCCACAAACACTAGGCCCAAATACAAGCCTGAATATGGAAATGCTATAAATATCCCCACTACTTAGAAACAAACTGCAGAAATGTTTCTCACAGCTGAAAAGCAGCAGTGAGCCTTTAAATGAAAGTTTTAAACAGCTAAAGGAGCCTCTAGAAAAAAGAGTTTAACTGCAACAAGGTATCAGAAACAAACAACCCAACAGATGCTTAATAAAAGTGGACAATGTCCAGTTAATACCTCACACACAGTGAAACTAGCTAGAAAAATACACAGTACACAAAGTGCTATAAATAACAAAGAAATAAAGAACAAAATAAACAAAAACAGGATACTTAATGTTATATATTATAGCTCCGAGTTTGCTCAGTGTCCTTCCTTCGATTAGGCAATTACTGCATTGCCGCAAGATGCCCAGATTCATCAGGTAGACAGGAGAAAACACCGGGGGCTGACCCTTAGACATGCCTGGATAGGTTCTTATTTGTTAAGTACTAGAAACTGTTTTCCTCTAGACAGTGAGGAAAGTTGAGTGCTGTAGTAATAGCTAGCTTATTTAGTGCTTACAATAAGTTCTGAGCAAGTGCTGCAACAAAAAACTTGGCTAGTTCTAAGAAACAAAATTAAGCTAGAAGGCTTCCCTCTAACACAGAAAGGCTTGGGCCCTAGAAGCCTACAAATAGTCCTGGACACAGCAAATCTATATCCAGGTTAGACTACCCACAGGAAAGGCAGGAAACAAGATTAGAAAAAGTTTTTTTTTTGTTTTTTTTTTTAGTGGAAAGCGAGAAAGGAGTAGCAGAAACTAAGCTGATTGGCCTTCTCAAATGTTCTCCCTGTACTGGGTAGAATGAGGCAATGACACTAGACTGGGAGGAGGGTCCCAGATCAAATTTACACTAGGGGCGGCCCGTGTTTTCTTTGTGAGGAACCTCTAAGGTCACCCAAGCTGTTGTAAGTACCTAGTCATGTACATACCAAATGGCACAAGGTACTCAATTATTGGTCTAATGAGGGCCAAGTAGAGCGGGACTATAATTTCCTTGGATGTGGATGCCATAACTTTACTTATAAGTTGTGCCACATAGAAGGACTTCTTCCACCACTGTGAGGACATGACAATCAAAGTTCAGACTATTTATCTGTCTACCTAGATATCTCTCCTCTGAGTCTACTCTTAGGGGTGTGCTATTAATGCTGTAATTTGCAGGGGTATTTGACTTCCAAAAGGGTATGATAATACATTTTTTCACGTTTAGTTTCAGGCCATGGTTCTGGCACCAATCATTTGTCTGATCTAGACCCTCCTGGAAGATATCTACATCACTGGGGGGTTCAGTGCTTGCCCCCATCTTGCAGTAGTTGGCAAATTTTGTCATTCAGAGGGTTTCCACATTAGCCTTAACTTCAGAGAAGTTTATTCCAAACAGGAGTGGTCCCAGCACCGAGTCCTGTGGCACACTAGTAACTGGTCTCTTGCTGGTTCTGGATTCACCCACTTTAATCACATGTGCCTTGTCCATGAGCCAGATGGATATCCATCTGGTAAAGTAGGGATTTATGCCCAGTTTAGTTTTGTGAATTTATTTATAACATCTGAGTGAGAAATTGTGTAAAATGTCTTGGTCAGCTCGAGGTAAGTGGTATGTACTGTTTTACCTTCATCCATGGCTTTAGCGACTTTCTCAAAGAATTCCACAAGATTTAGCACGTATGACCTGCCCTTGGCAAAGCCAGATTGGGTTGGGTCCAGTGACTGGAGGTTTTCTATGTCATTATTTATCAGGTCCATGATTATTCTTTCCTTGACCTTACATATAAACTAGCCAAACTTATGGGTCTGTAATTTCACGGTCAGCAGATGGTCTCCTTTTATGCAGAGGAATGACTGCTGCTGTCCTCCACTCTATCAGGAAAAAAATGGTCTGGAGGCTCTGGTTCAAACAGAAATCCTAATAGGTCTGATAAGTCCAGATTCAAGCTGCTTACGAGGCAACCTGGTATATCGTCAGGCTCCACTGAAGCCATGCTTTCAGCTTTACAGAGCATACTGGCAACTTGTTCTTTGGTGATTGGCAGGGGAGTGGTGGAGGGCTCGTCTTGGGGGATAACTGAGGGTGATTGTGAAGTGAAATTTGAGCTAAATTGGTCAGCCTGGAGCACATCTGCTATATCTTCTGGCTGAGTACATGTCATCTACAACTAATATCACACACTGTTGGGTGTTGCCCTTGTGACTGCAGACATAAGTGAAAAATGTCTTACGGTTATCCTTAACTTTCAAGGCCATTTTTAACTCAAAGTCTGCTTTCAGAGACGCTGATTCACTTATTTAGACTAATGGGGGACTTTTTGCTCTCCTGTGTACATTCCCTCTTACTTCTCAACAGGATTTTCTTTCTTTTGTTGTACAACCTATTAATACCAGGGGGCCACCAGGGTGGCTTGTTTTTGCAGATTAACCTGGATTTATTTTGGTCTGGTACTGCCATTATTGTTATGGTTATGCAGGGCTTTTGTGTATGCCTCTGCATAGTTTTCTGGGAGTTATGTACCCACCATAATGTTCCATTTTGTTGTCCAGTATCTCGCCTTCATTCTTGCTGGTTGGGTTCGGAGCCGAACCCCGGCTCCGACTTGGCTGCATACCAAAGCTTGAGAGCTTCAACTTGCTCAAGGCTATAACCTATCCCATGATGCTTAGCGTCTGTTCCCCAGATCTCGTTTGAGAGAGACTCCCTAGAGCATGCTAACATACAGAAAGGAAATTTTTGAAATATATTAGTTATAGAGGTAAAGAGGCAAAAAGGGAATCAGAGCATATTTGCCAATTTTAAAGTCCTCTAGATCCTCCAGGAGGGGGGCGGATGGGTGGGATGCAAGAATGAAGGTGAGATACTGGACAACAAACATGGAATTTTATAGTGTGTACATAACTTCTTTATGTTATGTTGTCTTATCTCGCCTTCATTCATGCTGGTTGGGACAGAGTCCCCAGGACCTTTTCTTGGGTGGCTCAAGGGAATAAACTCTTCAGGACAGTGGAACCAAACAGTGTCCTGTTCCGGGAAGCCACATTTTCTTTGTAATGAGAGATAAAGGTGCGAGGATTAACCCATGTGGCAGCAGCACAAATTGAATCCAATGGAAGTCTGGATTGAAAGGCAATGGAGGTAGACACCGCTCTAGTTGAATGTCCTTTTATTCTCCCTGGCGGTTCTTTATTGAGAATTGTAGACATAAGTGATGGTCTCAGTACGCCATTTGAACAAGGTAACTTTTGAGACTGCCAATCCTTTTTTGTTTTCTGCATAGGAAGCAAACAACTGCTCTGACCTTTTGATATCTTTGGCCCTGTGCAAGTAAAAACACAATTGTCTATGCACATCCAGTTGGTGAAGCTTATATTCTGCCTTGTTGCCACAGCTAGGAAAAAACACAGGTAATTCCATAGATAAGTTTAAATTTGCTTCAGAACAAACTTTTGGTAAGAAGGAAGGATTTGTTCTGAGGGAAACTCTATATTTGTGGAAAACTAAATATGGAGGACGGATAGACAAAGCCTGCAATTCTAAAACTCTCCTAGCGGAAGCAATTGCTGTTAGAAAGACTGTTTTCCAAGATAAAAATTTTAGTGAACAAGAGGAAGCTGGTTCAAAGGGAGGAAGAATCAGAGATGATAATACTAAATTTAGATCCCATGGGGGAGGAGGTTCACTTAAGGGTGGTCTTAACAGAAAGGTACCCCTGAGGAAAGATTTGTATAAGCTATGGGACATTACATTGCCTCCGAGGTCTCCCACATGATAATTTGATATAGCAGCTAACTGTACTCGAATAGTGGCCGCCACTGCTCCATGACTAAAAACTTCTGTTAGAAATTCCAAAATTGAAGGTATTGGGGCTGTAAAGGGATCTATATGTTTTTTGTCCACCCAACAAGAGAACCTGTTCCATTTGTGTGCACAAAGTTTCCTATTCGTCTTTGTGTGTCAGAAAACCAGGATGTGACTTACTGCAGGGGATAATTTTGGAAGCTTGGCTAAGATTGGAAGTGGAGTAACCAAGCAGTCAGCTTGAGGTTCTGAACAGCAGCATGGAGCATTCTTAACTGATGTGTCAGAAGATCCTGCACTGGGTCCAGGATCCATGAGTCCTCCTGAAGGTGGGGCCAAAGGAAGGGGTATCAAATCTGACGAGTCCAATAAGGAGCAACGAGGAATTAAATTGCAACTCAACGACTTGGCTTTCTGAATAACCTTCGGAATCAATGGAAACAGGGGAAAAGCATAAAGAAGTCCCAGGAGCCAATCGTGGACAAGTGCATCCCTCGGTGACTCTCCCAGAGGGGAAATGAGGGCAAAGTAGTCGCTGCATTTGGCACTGAATGGAGCGGCAAAAACGTCACAGCAAGGCTGGCCCCATTTACGAAAAATTTGATTCGCAACTTCCTGATTTAGGGACCACTCGTGAGACATGAGAATTGCTCTGCTTAGCCTGTCTGCTATTACGTTGGATTTCCCCATGTGCATTGTCATCAGAAAGCACCGAGAAGAAATTGCCCATTGCCAAACTCTCTGGGCCTCTCGACATGGGGGATAGGATCTGGATACCCCCTGTTTGTTGATGTACCATACCAGTGATATATTGTCTGTCTGAACTGCAATAGTCCCCATCGGAAGAGAGTTCTGAAATGCTTGCAATGCCAGAAGCACCGCTCTCACCTCTAGGACACTGATGTACAAATGGTACTCATGATCTTTCCAAACTCCTTGGACAGTCTGTCCCAGATAATGCCCCCTCTCACCCTATCTGGGATGCGTCCATGGTTACTGTAGCAGCAGGTTGGGGAAGTATGAACGGTCTGCCCATTGTTACCTGAGTGGACTGAAGCCACCAAAGTAGGTCTCTCTTTTAGGCATCCGTAATGAGAACCTTGTGAGACATGGGTAATTCCTGTATGGACCACTGAGCGAAGAGTAGCCACTGTAATATCCGCATGTGTAGTCATGCCAGTGGGACTAGTGTTATCACTGCTGCCATTGAGCTTAGGAGCTTGAGGACAAACTTTGCTTGTACCTTTTTCTTTTTGATTAGAATAGATACTTGACTTCGTAGTGTTTGTATTCTCTCTTGAGGCAGTTTTGCTACCATATTGTTTGTGTTTAAATCTGCACCTATAAAGGTAATGCACTGTGATGGCAACAAGGCAGATTTTTCTGTATTTATAGTAATACCTAGATCTGAGCAGATATGGATGGTGGAGTCCCTGGCTCTGATTAGTAGGTGCTTGGTGGTGGCAGTCAGGAGCCAGTCTAAATATGGAAACATCTGGAATCCTTGACATCTCAGTTGAGCCGTGACTACTGCCATGCATTTGGTAAACACTCTGGGGGCTGTAGTGAGACCAAGGGGCAGAGCTCTGAACTGGTAATGACTGGCTCCCAGCCGGAAGTGTAGAAATCCTCTGGAGCACCTGTCCATCTTTATGTGGTAGTACACGTCCTGAAGATCTAAAGAGCACATCCAATTGTCTTGTCCCAGAAATGGGAGTATAGACTGCAGAGTTACCATCCGGAACTTTGCCTTCCTTACTGACTTGTTTAGTCTGCTGAGATCCGATATTGGTCTCCAGTACCCTGTCTTTTTTGGAACTAAAAAGAACCTTGAGTAAATTCCGGATCCGATCTGGTCTGCAGGGACTTCTTGGATGACTCTTTTTTTCTAGCAACCTTTGAATTTCTAGGGTTGCTTGATCCCTTTGACCAGGTGGAATGTCTGGGATGGACTTTGACGGACGAGGCAGGCAGTGGAAAGGAATGTTTTATCCCCTGGATATAATGGACAGTACACATTTGTCCTGAGTCAATTTCAGCCAGGCTTCTCGGTAGAGATATTCTTCCCCTGACTGCCTCCAGAGGTGTACAGTCGGGCCTCCTTTCAGGAGCGCTGGAAGGGCCGACCGGAGAACATATCTCTGTTGTCCTGGTTCTTCAGACCCCCCCCCCCGCCACATGGACAGCATCTTCCATTGTTATTGCCCCCTCTGCCCCTCGGGGAAGGATAACCATGAGCATCTGGCAAGGTTCCTTTGGACTTCCGGAACCACATTTTTCCGCTCTTTTGACCTTTAGGATAAGGTCTGGCAGGGGCAGAAAAATGCTCTCCGATGGCAGATAGAGTCTTGCCATCTTGCTGGCTCCTGGTGAATGTCTCTTTTACTTTCGGCCTGAACTAGGATAAGCAATCAAATGGGGCATCAATAAAGGAAGATTTGAAGGGTTCAGCAAACACGCAAAGGCGCTTAGAGGAATGTCTCCTAAGAGCTATTCCTGTGCCTGCTGCCCTGCTCGCTCCATTGGCTGCATAGGAAATGAGGTGCATGGAGGAGTTTGTGGCAGAAGTTAAGGTCGCAAGCTGGGAATTTATCTTATCGGATAAACCCTGGACTGTAGCATCTTGTAGGGTATCTCCCAGCTCTTTCAGGGGATCCCTCTGGGGTCGGATAAAATGTGATAAGTAATTCAACGATTGTACGGTAAAGGCCACTGAGGAGAACATCTGCTTCCGATATCTGTACATCATATGAGACTCCTTATTCACTGGATGGACAGATGCAGTAATTTCAGTTAACTCCTTCTTTGTGGCTGCTGCCACCACCATTGCATCTACTGGAACTCCCTTTGTTATATATTTGTCTATCCTCTGGGGCCATAATGAATTTATTTGGCCTCCTCAGAATGGGGTCGACTGACTCATGAGAGTCCCACACCTTCTGACTCACAACATTCAGGAGCGGGTCGAAGGGCGGAGACACCTAAGAGGTGAAGGGGAGAGAGCCAAATGCCTCCAGGTATACCGACTCATCCTCAGAAGGGGAGAGGGATTTCCAGCCTCCCCTCTGCTTAAGGATCTCAAGGATGTTTGAAAAAGAGACATCCTTAGAGGGTGACTGTGGGGACCCTTCTGAATCCTCTAAGTCGGTGACAGACTCAGGGGAGTCTATGTGCTTCTTCTTACACTGTTTCTTCCAAGGGACCTCCTCAGGGGGATGTTCTGGGAAGGTGTCGGAAGAGGAGGTTCCACCCATTGAGGTTTTCTGGGGCACTGGCTCTCTACTCTGGGGCTGATGGAGGGATGATGAAGCAGAAGATGCCGGCCCTTTAGGGGGAAGAGTGGCTGGAGCCAAAGGTGGAGCAGACTCAGTGGAAAGCACACTCCGCATCACCTCAGAGGCACCACAGTCCTGCGCCAAGAGAGACTCCAGTCCCAAAGGACTGGGAGATCTCCCAGGCACCGAGGAGGGTGGCTCCGAGGCTGATATGGGTGCAGAACTCACCTGAGCCGAAGTGGCGAGTGGAAAAATCGGCTCCAACAAGGGTCTGATTCGACCCCCCCCCCTCCCCAGAGCCGACCAGGGACTGTCAGCTCCCAGATCCCTTGATGGAAGACAGCATAGATAAGGTCAGAGCAGAGATATTGTGAGTGACTACTGGCTCCGCCAGTTCCAGCACAATGACTTCTTGACACTCTGGCTCTGAACTCGATCGAGTCGGAGGAGGAATAGATGGTATCCGAGATACAGTGGTCAGCTCCATGATCTGATGCACTGGGCTCGAAAGAATTTCTGCTAGGGCCTGCCTCCGCAGCAAACACTTCTCCACCTGCTCCATGTCATCATCTGATAACCTGAAGGACCGAGAGGAATGGGTCGATGACCTGTGACTACCTGCCACAGACTGTAATAGAGAAGATTGTGGCACCGAGTGTATTGGCTCCAATGACGGTGACCGACTCCTTTTTCGGCTCCGCAATGGTTCCGAAGACTCAGATGGAACTGAGGGAGGGCCAGATTTGTTGGAACCAAGTACCTTTGTTTCTGAAGTTACTATATCTTTTTGACTGGTTCCTGGCTCAGACACTGGAGCAGACTTTTTTGTCTTATCCGATTTTGAGGCCTGATTACCTTCTTCAAAAGGGCATTTTAACAAACCCCTCAAAATGAGTTTGTTTTTCCTCTCCTGTAAAACCCTTGCACTAAAGCCATGACAAATGGAGCAAGAGTCCTAAAGATGGACTGCTCCTAGACAATACACACAACTTGCGTGTCCGTCTGTTAGACATATTTTCTGGGTGCATGAATTGCACTTTTTAAAACCAGATTGTCTCGACTCCTTAACAGGTTCTTTAGACATCTTTAAGCCAAAAACAATACTAGCTAACAGTAACTATAATAACTGCAATAGAAAAAAGGCAAGTAGAAAGAGAGATTTTTTTTTTTTTTTTTTTTTTTAAGGAAAGGAAAGGGATGGGGGGAGAAGTCTCTAAGTTAAAGACAGTCTCCTCCAACCCCGAGGAGATGCCTCTAACTTAAATGGTGACTCCTTAATAAAAAGGGACAAAAGCCCTGAAGGAAGAAGGGGGCTAAATAGAAAGAATCCTCTAATTTAAATGGATTCCTTAAGGGGAATAAGAAAAAAAAACAAGGGGCTAAGGAGAACAACCAAAGACACACCCATGTAATAACAACATACACACACACACACACACACACACACACGAGCATTCTACTTGGCTTGGGAAGGTATAACAGAGTCTAATATGAAGATTTTGAGAGGAAATACAGTAAAAGGGATATAATAAAAGAAATTCCTAGCCTGAGCCAGCGAAGACAATCCCAGTGTTTCAAGCAGCAAGTAAGATCTGGGGAACAGCCGCTAAGCATCATGGGATAGGTTGTAGCCCTGAGCCAGTTGAAGCTCTCAAGCTCTGGTATGCAGCCGAGTTGGTGCCGCGGTTCTGCTCCGAACCCAACCAGCAAGAATGAAGGTGAGATAGGACAACATAACATTTAATAATTTACCTTAAAAAAAGTTCTTAAAGTTTTCAGGGTTAGGTGGGGGGACTAGTTTTATCTTTATTTCAAGAGCAACTGCTTTATGATCTGATCTTACCAGTAAGAATATCACACCAGTGGGGGGGACTGTGGGGGCTGCAGCACTCTTCCATATTTTTGAGTACCAAATCTAGGATATTTGTTCTCCTAGAGGAAGTGAAGGCTATCTGCTTCTGGGCATTTGAATTTACAAAGTAAAGATATATGAAGAGGATCACCAAAGGAACACTGCAGCACTAAATCTAAAAAATTTATTGAAAAAAGTTAAGCACTTTCGTCAAAATCACAAGACTTCATCAGAACAAGAACAAACAGAAAATGCCATATTTAAATACCCTAACCCTTATAGCCATTGGTTGACAAAGCAAACATCATTTCCTGTAAAATAATTAAGCAGTTTAAAAAGACAGTAACACATAATCACAGTAACTGCCCACTACAACACACCAATTGCCACCTACCAACCACATAGACATTAATGTATTGTGTATTGAAGTATGATTTAAAACACAGATATTGAATAAAATCACATAAAAAAGCTGATTTTAGTTTTAATACAGAACTAATGGATAACTTGTCATTGAGCCCAGGTGGTTGACATGCATTTCATTTAATCTGCCACTTGAGCTCTAAATATTCAAGGAAGTCATCATTGGGTCCCCCTCGTGGACCCAGGTCTACTTGTTCAAGTACAAAAAATTTAAAATAATGTGTCGGGTGTACCTTTATATGCTTAAATAAAGCATTGGTCTCTTTGTTTTTTAGTATATCATAGTTGTGTTGATATATTCTTTGTCTGAGGGCTCTGATTGTCTTCCCCACATAGTACCCCTCACATACCATACAGGTTGCAATATATACCACTCCCTTGGTGTAACAGTAACACTTCTTAATAGTAGTAATTTTACCATAGTTCCTGACTCTAATGGAATCAGTGTCCAATATATAAGGTCATTGTCCACACCTCCCACATTTAAAAGTGCCACCAAGGCCTGCCTTTAACTTTTTCCTCTCCACCAGGCCTTTCAAGGAGTTACCCTATTTGTAAACCACAAGAGGTTTTTCCCCCAACCTTTTGTTGATCTTCTCATCCAAACAAAAAATGGTCCAAGTGAATTATGAGAATTAATGGAGGAGGGGGAGACAACAACAACAGTATTGGAGGTGATGAATGATACCAATGAAAGGGATGGCATGTATGAATGTACCATTGTGAAGAATCTTGAGTATGATTTCACCATTTACAATTATAGTAGGACAACTGTGAGTACTGACTGGGCAGAACTGTTCTCAAATGGGCTGAACTTTGTGCCAACAACTGGTAGTGACATTGTCAATACTATTTTGGAGTTTAAATTATTCACTAGGAAGTTGAATTTGGAACTCTTTTTTTTCACAAGAGGGATCTGGACAATGCATGTTGCAGGGAAATCTAGGCCGATTAAATAGACCAAGTACTTTCATTCCCCCTATGCACCCAGCAGTAAAAATATATGAGACCCTTTGTGAAAATTAATTCAGAAAAGTGGTTGCCAAAAACAATAACAAAAAACTTCTTGACAATAATGGGACCAATAATTTAACTACGCAAGAAACTACACTGCTCCGTAATATTTTGGAGAATGATGAAATCAGGATTATGAAACCAGATAAGGGGGGAGAGGTATTGTTATTATCAGTGGCGGATTTAGGCATGGGCGCAGGGGCGCGCGCCACCTCCTTTTCTCCATACTAGTAAGTTACTGTTTTTTTTTTTTTTTTTTTTTTTTATGACATGCATAATATATATAAATATATATATATATATATTACTGAGTCACTGTTCCTAGTAATATTTAATTCTCTCCACACAATTTAAAAAAAAAAACAGTTTTAAACTGTCACAGAGTACCGTACATTTTTTTTTTCAGTTTGGGTTCTTCATGACCTGAACCAATCAATGCTGTGAAAAATCGCGCCTAACTCAAATACACTGGAGAAGCGATTGGAGGTTTGCAGAGTCAGGTGATTTAATCTCCTCAATAATTGCTCCTCCAAATAATTCTCCATTGTAGTTGAGTTAGGCATGTTTTGGTAAACAGTTGTTCAAGTCAAGTAAATTAGATACTCTAGTCAGCTGCACTATTAAGTGACTCGAACTCCAGCAAACTCCCTTCAGCAAGTGAGTCTCTCAGAGAAGTATTTTTTTTATTATTATTTTTAGCTAGTTTTATATTAAATTAAAAAAAATTAAAAAGAGAATAGCTTTACAATTTTAACAGATTGCGTTTTTGACTCTTGAAGAGTCAAGAAAGTCAGCAATGAAGATCTAGGTAGTGAGGGTAAGCGCTAAGTCACACTGTAGACAACACTGCCATTTGGAGCATTACAAGAACTGTAGTGGAAAGTGTTTTGGTGCCTATGGGAATAAAGGAATGGAAAGGAGACAGCCTGTAGAGATATGATGAGATGTAATAAATATGGCACTCATCACGAGCCCGTAGGCTACCGTATTGTTGTTGTTTGTCTTTCGACTTTTCCCGGTAAGTGGTCACCACAGCGGAACTCCGGTCCACTAATGTATCAGTTATCTGACCCTATAAGTAGGGGAAAGGAAACTGGATTTTCATGTGAGCCTTTTAACTTAGTTGCTATATTGTTGGTTGTGTTATTTTTCTGCCAATAGAATTTGCTTAACGGTAGTTGTAGTGTTATACAGTAAAATATCCCTAAGGCTGGGGTGGAATACTTTGATGGTGTGCTGCTAGTTTATTTCCTGTTATGGATATGATCTTTTTATGATTTGTTGTGATGTACGTACATCCTGCAGTTGTCTGCTTGATAAATTGATTTTAACAGTGTTTTTTTTTTTTTACTTGGATCTCTGATTGGCTATGTAAGGCTCGTCTGAATTAATAAATACTTTGTTGTATTTCTTTTGCATATGTTGAGTTTTGGGCTGTGGTTGTCTGGAGGTTGTGGGACTTCCAAGGGCACATTTCTGAGTTCTCGTTCTGTGGTTTTGGTCTGGTGATCTGCAGATGTTATGTGGGGACTTGCGATCTCCCTCTGTGTCTTTTTTTTTTTATTTTATTATTATTTGTTACTTTCTAGGCTTGATGTTGTTGTGTGAGGCTATTGGGGCATGGGAAGAAGGCAATTACTTGGCGGCGAGGTTTGGTGTTCCTGCCTGTAACAAGCTGTGGATTTCTGTAGTTTCGTTGTTCTAGGAAGATGGGTCTGCTTCTGTATGCGAGTTCGCTAGACTGCAAAAAGTGCAGAAGTGTTGGCGATGTGGTGCTTTGCTGAATGGAGGAGTTCATTAATATAGAGATGTTTGTTTGGTTGTTTTGCTGTTAGGATTGTAGAGCTGGTTAGTTTATGTCTGATTGTGTTTTGTTGGGGTGGTTTTGGTGCTTATGTGGGTTGTGACTGTTAACTGAAGTATCGTATATGAATCCATGACTAACTGGCTAAGTCTCAAGTGCACAAAACACTAAGAAAATGTGCCGTTAGTTTCTCGCTAGAATCTGTTCACGTCTTCTTTGAAAAACAGCTTGAGGAATGCATCGAATGACTCCAATATATGTGAAACAGTCAGGACTCTCCTACTGACGTACTAAATGACATTTGACCCTGGTCTACAACAAAATACGTTGCCTTAGAATCTTGAAACAAAGTGATGCAATGCATGTCTTTTATTAAGAAATACTCCTGAATAATAACAAATGTTCCAAGAAAAAAAAAAAAAAAGAAAAATGTGTTTCATAAAGTATGTGTTGTACTCTTAGCCTAGTTGGCAAGCTGCATTTATAGTTGTAATTCATAATCTAGGATGCAGATAGAGACTCTGCACTTACAGTTCCTTTCCTGACACAGTCTTCCTAGCTGATAAAGTGTGGAGCTTCGACTTTGAACTGAGTGGAACACATTAGCTTTACAACAATGACAAAATTTAGGCCGAGATGTTCCTTTAATTATTATTCTTGAAAAACTTCTGTGTTAAATACTTGTTAAATTGTTTAGTTTGGTTCTTTTATTCAGTTAACTTCCAGAATATAGTATATTTTTGCTAACCCACTGAACATTGTTCAAGAAATGAAAATCGAAAATAAATAAACAAACAAATAAATAATGCAGATCATGCAATGCTACTCTCAGCCACAAGTTAGCAGCAACAGCCCACAGCTTTTATTATGTAGCTATTGCTGTCCCAGACAAACCTATTACAGTTTTTCAAGAAATGATAACTCAACAAAGCCTTTTTAGGGAACAGTTTTGTTGGTCCTTTGTAATATTTCACACTTTTGACTTGCCTTTCTTCAGGCATAATTAAGAAATTCTTTAAACATTATGCCAGTTTTTTTTTTTTTTTTTTAGAATGTGTGAACTGAATTGACACTACCAGTATATTAATACTTGTCTTTAATGTAATTATTTTGTTTCATTTCTTGTTTTTGCTGTAGGAGTTGGCCTTCTTTAATGTTCTGAATAAGGTGCATTACTTATTGTCTTTGACTCCCTCCAGCTCTTTCTCTCCATTTTATCACACATTTCACCCTCCAGGCACCCTGCTATATCATCTATTTTAGTAAAACAGTAGATTTTTACGAAACACCGAGGTGCCAGCTCGACGCTCAACCTTCAACAAAGGCACGCCCATTTACGCACGCATGCCTTTCGAACGCTACCCAGCCGCGGGGAGGACATGCAGACTCCACACTCCTTAGTGAAAATTGTACATAGGCCATGCTTTAATCCTGTACATAAAACCAGGGTGAGAAGAATATGAATTGGGTTGAAATCTGTCCCCACACAGAGAATCTCTCATAATTTGAAAAAAAAAATGGAGGTCTTTGTAAACATGATCTAGAAAAACCTCATTTGTTTCTTTTTGTTTTACCATAAGCACTCAGCGATTCTTCTTGCTTTTATAACATGAATTGGTGACGCACATTAATTTAGCAGATTAACAGCGTATGGTTGAAAACCAAAAATGTTAATTTCATCTACTCTGGAAGCATCATAATTCTTTCCTTTACAAATGACTTATGAGAACTGTTCTTCATGAGTTTCACATTCTTTTCAGTTGATTTTACCTCCTGTTATTTGCTAGAATTTTGCAGTAGCTATTAGTTATGTCTGAAACCGCTGCTACCTTACAAAGAGTAAATTAGGCTGCACCTGTCAGAGCCTAGCTCTAGTGATTGAATATTACACAGCAGAAAACTGGTTCTTAGCTAGACAATGTAGAATTGTTCTTGTTATTCTGTAATACTTAACAGTTGGCTAAAAAATGAAACTGTGGCTGTGCATTTGTATTGTTTTCAGTATGCCAGTGGAATAGTGGCTTTGTGTGCTCATGTACAGTAGCTGCATGGAAGTTCTGTATTCTCATTGCTTGTCACATCGTAGTGAGATGGCAGCTCTCTATTGTCATTGCTTGTCGAATGCTATAGAACAGTAGCAAAGTGTTTTCATGGTAGTAGGAGGGTGGCTATAGGTTCTTATTAGTTTTTTCATAGGAATGGTACACTTTTATGTTTTTATATTTTTTGCTTGAAATTTAACAATGACTTTGTGGTATCTCTTTTTTAATTTTATTTATTTTTTAATGTTCCCCCAACCACATTTCAGCCATTAGTTTTCTTGCATTCAGTCAACCCATTTATTCCCCTTTAGAGCAAGAATGGATCTCAACAGGCTGTCATCCAGGTGGCTATCTGGGTTTTTCTTATTTTTAACGCTGACCCTTCCCCCCAGAGGCAGATGCAAACTCTTGCAGGTGTGAGGACCTGCAGTGCCTTCCTTTCTAGCCATTCATATTCTCGTACATGTCATGAAAAGTAGCATGTGTTTTCGGCTAGAGCATGTTCTGACCCATTTGCTGCATGCCATGTACCTTTTTGTCTAGTAGGTACTGATATTGCTTTGACTTGAACTGTGTCCCTCTCTACAAGATGGTATTGGATGCTTGCTTCCACTCTTCAACGCCTTGGTCCTTCTGTATATGAATCGCTAATCAACCTCAGGTCATCTGGGTCCTAATTAGGGCTTTGTACCTTAATGCCATGGATCCAGGAGCTCTCATATTTTGTTTCATGGTAGTAAAGGGATAGTTCTGTTCTCAATGCTTGTTTAAAGGTAATGGTTGTTGGCTATCATTGTTTTTTTGCATGGTAGTGGGAAACTATTTCCTCATTGCTTTTTGTTTGATAGTGTATTGATGAATCTGTTTTCATATTTCTTGGTGCATAGCAATGAGATTGTGATTTTGTGATCTCATCATCTTGGTGCTAGTGACAGAGAGTTTCTCATTGTTGTATAACATACTGAAGTTCTGTATTTTTATAGCTTGATGCCATATGTTATTGCATACTGCATGTGTATGGGACTGTGCACTTTTTCATTACTTATTGCATGGAAGGGGATGATGGTTTTGTTCTCATAGCATGATTTGTAGCATTGGGACTGTTTTTGTATTGAAAATTTGGGATAAACATGCACTATACTTTTCAGCAGGTTTCATTAAAAATTTTAATAAGCATGTCATATCCCCCCTTAAGTTTCTTTATAGTAATACTCATTTCTGCATTCTTTTCTTAAAGGTTTATGTACACCATTTTTGTATTCTTTTCTTAATGTTCCTCCCCATCATAGCAAGATAAATACATTTTCTTTTTGTATTCCTTTTGATGTTTTGTAGTTGCTTTAACTTAAGCAAAATCAGCACCATAGGAGCTGTTGGTGCATTTGTCTTTTATTGTTCTCAAAACACTGTCACATTTCTAGCGTCTAATTTTTGCTCATCATCTGCTCCAGTAAAAACAAATTATATTTTTCATCAGTATCTCTTGACCTTGATTGTCATCCATGATTATGGCAAACCCCTTTGTTTTTTTTAATGTCTTAAGTGCCTGTTGTATGTATTAGTGCTATATCAGCTGTTACTTCATGTTCAAGAGGTGATTTTGCTGTATTGTTTCCATTGTGATGCAAGACATTTAAAGTATCAGTTCTTCCCTTATTACGTTGCACTGTAACTTCTGTTCCCTTGTTTCCAGAACAGAAACACATAGCTTCAAACAGCATTCCAGGTCCTTTCCTGCCAACTCTGACCAAAACTGGAATACTTGTTCTGAAATGTCTTTATCTATGTCTTTGATAATATTATATGGAGGAGGCTTGCCTTTTTTGTCCTGTGTCTTTTTTTTGTATTTGTTTTAGTCTTTTGTATCCATTTGTATGTTGCAAAGTAGGTGGAGATTTATTGGTAGTATCATCAGCTTTGTTGCATTAATGTTCCCAAGCAATGTACAAGTTCCCCCACCCACACCAAGACAGTATCTCTCATCTCTTTTCCAGCTTTATCTAGGTTTTTCTTTGTCTCTTTTCACAGTGATCTTAAGATATAGCTCTAGGTACTTGAGAACCGCACCTCTTTTTATGTCACCTATTCATAGATTAATTCATAGATTAGTACTAGGCTAACTGCCCTTGTGAGCCATTTTAAGCCTGACTAATTACCCCATGTGCGAATCAAACCCTGCACCTTGTTTTTGTAAGGTAAACACCTTGACCATTATGCCAACCTCGCTAATCACCCCTGCCAAGTCTCGAAGCCAGGACCCAATACATTATAATGTAAAGTGATGTCTTTCCAGACGTGATGTCAGAGCTTTGTGTCCCACTTTCTTGCTTCCACCCCGGTAGTCAACTATCGAGACTGCGCCCCCCCTTCTGCAAATTCCTGGATCCGCCACTGATTATGGATGTGTGTGATTACAATAGTAAAATGACTGACTTATTGTATAGTGACACATACACAGAGGTTTCCAAAAATGAGTTGAATATATCCTACAGGCGTATAGATTTAGACATTGAACAACTTTTACTCAATGACAAATTACTGTAGAAACTTCTAGATTCTTGGATACTAAGCATCCTAGGATTCCTACCATTTTTGGAATCCCTAAAATACATAAGAGTATCTCTGAAACCCCCCCCCCCCTTACGACCGATTGTTGATGCAAAAGCTTCTAAAACCTTCAGTTTGGCTAAACATACTGACAACACTGTTAGGCACACCCTCGATAACATAGACCTGGTGATCAAGGACTCCTGGGACTTTGTCAAAAGTCAAGAACAGTATGTACCATGAGGACTTGATCTTGGTCACCATTGACATCTGTGACCTCTTCTCAGTAATTCCCCATGATGTTGGACTAGAATGGTTCTATGACTATTTATGCTTTAACAGTACATTGAATCATGACACTATCCTTACTATCAGGTCCTGTATGGAAATGGTTCTGGACAACAATTTTATCACTTCTGAGGGGCATTTATTCAAGCAGGTGCAGGGAGTGGCAATGGGCGCATGTTGCGCACCGTCATTTAGTAACATTGTATTAGCACAATGGGAAGACCTCTACGTAATGAACTCTGAATTCAAGGGCATGTGGGTACTATATGGACGGTACCTGGATGATATGGTCTTATTTTGGCATGGGAGCGAAGATGACCTGAAAAGGTTCTTAGTTTACATCAACAACACCACCAACATTTTGAAATTTACCAAGGACCTTGACACCTTGAATTATCTGGATGTTACTATTAAGAAAGATCACTTTAAGGGTAGGTTTACTTTGCACCTTTATAGAAAACCTACCTATTCTAACTCTTTGTTGCATTTTGAGAGTTGCCATCCTCTGCATCAGGAAAAAAATCCCTTGTCAAGGTTCAATATGTGAGATTGGCCAGAATGATATCTGACCAGGACGATTTTATTAAAGAATGTGATGTCCTAATGGGTATGTTGCAGAAAAGAGGTTACCTCTTTAACTTTGTCAATGACATAGCTAAAGAAGTCAAATTAAAAAGAGCTGGGGGTATTTAATCTACACTCTTGGAGAAGCCTGAAGGTTTGAATAGAACCTCTGGTTTGGTAAAAACTGACAGTTTTACTAGGGCATGTGTCTTGCCCTTCACCGGGGATTTTTTTTAACATTAGAAGCATCATTTATGATTTTTGGACCATTTTTTGTTTGGATGAGAAGATCAACAAAAGGTTGGGGGAAAAACCTCTTGTGGTTTACAAAAAGGGCACCTCCTTGAAAGGCCTGGTGTAGAGGAAAAAGTTAAAGGCAGGCCTTGGTGGAACTTTTAAATGTGGGAGGTGTGGACAATGCCCCTATATTTTGTACACTGATTCAATTAGAGTCAGGAACTATGGTAAAATTACTACTAATAGGAAGTGTTACTGTTACACCAAGGGAGTGGTATATATTGCAACCTGTATGGTATGTGAGGGGTACTATGTGGGGAAGACAATCAGAGCCCTCAGACAAAGAACATATCAACACAACTATGATATACTAAAAAACAAAGAAACCAATGTTTTATTTAAGCATATAAAGGTACATCCGACACATTATTTTAAATTTTTTGTACTTGAACAAGTAGACCTGGGTCCACGAGGGGGGCTCGATGATGACTTCCTTGAATATTTAGAGCTCAAGAGGCAGATTAAATTAAATGCATGTCAACCACCTGGGCTCAATGACAAGTTATCCATTAGTTCTGTATTAAAACTAAAATCAGCTTTTTTTATGTGATTTTATTCAAGATCTGCGTTTTAAATCATACTTCAATACACAATACATTAATGTCTATGTGGCTGGTATGTGGCAATTGGTGTGTTGTAGTGGGCAGTTACTGTGATTGTGTATTACTGTCTTTTTAAACTGCTTAATTATTTTACAGGAAATGATGCTTGCTTTGTCAACCAATGGCTATAAGGGTTAGGGTATTTAAATATGGCATTTTCTGTTTGTTCTTGTTCTAATGAAGTCTTGTGATTTTGACGAAAGTGCTTAACTATTTTCAATAAATTTTCTGGATTTATTGCTGCAGTGTTCCTTTGGTGATCATCTTCATATATTTTTACTTGGTTTTGGTGTTCGTTGTTTCTGAATTTACAAAGTCAAGAAATCTTTGGCCTGCATGTTTGTGGTCACATATGCTTCCCAGTTAATGGAATGGTAGTCAAAATTACCAATGTGTATGGTATTGGGCTGAATAATGAGTGATTCTACAAATGTCAGGTATGATGTATGGGTTTCCTGGTTCATGGTAGGGGACCTCTAGCTGGCAATAATATGGTAATGGATTTTTCTCATGGTTAGTTGGACATGGAGTAGCTCAAGCATGTCATATTGTTTGACCAGCCATGAGGTGTGCAAATCCATTATGTAGACAGACACACCTCCACCTTTTGCTCCTTCATGTTCAGTGGGTGGTTGGGACATATGAAAAGCATTGAAGCCATGCACTGCTGGAGTGCTTTCCATCACTCTGAACCATGTTTCAGTAACTGTTCAAATTTCAGCATTCTACAAAGTGAGAAGAGCTCCCAGAGAGTGAAGTTACTTGTTGAAACTCCTAGCATTATAGCAATAACCCACACCTGGGTGTGGGTAATGCTGGATTTACCCATGGTTGGCGTGGTTTGGTCACGAGGGCGAAGCCCGAGTGGCCAAACAAAGCCAACCATGGGTAAATCCAGCATTACCCACACCCAGAAGTGGGTTATTGCTATTATACAATGACATTATTTAAGAAAAAAAATAATTACTTTTCTTAAATAATGGCATTGTATAATGCCTCCTTGCTGCCCTTCCGCAGCTGTCTGGTATTCTGCGGCAGTTCTGATGTACTGCGCATGCGTATGCCTACGCAGTACATCAGAACTTTGGGCAAAAGCAACGGAGAAAGCAAGATCTCCGTTGCTTTTTACAAACTGTTTTCGCTATGTTAAACGGGTTTAACATAGCGAGACAGCTTTAAACAAAGCAACAGAGAATCTCTGTTGCTTTTTTTAAAGCTGTCTCGGTATGTTAAACCCATTTAACATAGCGAGACAGTTTTGAAAAAAGCAACGGAGAAAGCAAGATCTCTGTTGCTTTTTACAGACTGTTTCGCTATGTTAAATGGGTGTAATATAGCGAGACAGCTTTAAAAAAAGCAACAGAGAATCTCTGTTCCTTTTTTTAAAGCTGTCTCTGTATGTTAAACCCATTTAACATAGCGGGACAGTTTTGAAAAAAGCAACAGAGAAAGCAAGATCTCCGTTGCTTTTTACAGACTGTCTCACTATGTTAAAAGAGTTTAACATAGCTAGACAGCTTTAAAAAAAGCAACAGAGAATCTCCATTGCTTTTTTTAAAGTTGTCTTGCTATGTTAAACTCGTTTAACATAGCGAAACAGCATGAAAAAAGAGTTATAGTAATGGAAAAAGTCCGGGCGACCGGACCTTTTTCCATTACTATAACTCTGATTTACAACGTGCACGCTGACCAATCAGCATCCACGTTTCTGAATATTAATGGGGGGAGTTGTATAATGAGCAGTAACACCTTTAGCTTTTCCTGAGTAGTTTTTGTTATGTAAGAAGGTTTGCCTGTTTGGCAATGCTTAAAAAAGGCAGTATAGGAGGTGTATAATGTTTTGGCCAATATCCGAAAGTCTTGAGGTGACAGATGAAGACCATCCCTGGAAAAGCAGCATGGAGTGTCAACCATGTCATCCCAGGCTGTCAAGTATTGTACCCCCTTTAAATGACACCAGTAGCTAAGCTAATTGTTAAAGTCAATCATTATTCTGTTGGTACTGTGGCATCATCCTTGGTAATGGCAGAATGTTGCTCAATGCTAGGCTCATACCTGCCTGTGACACATATTCTGAGAGCTCAAACATGTCTCTCTTCATATAGTCTAAGGAAGTATGTCTTAGTCATAGTCTATGTGGGCATAAATAACCTAAGTCATACTGGTACTTAGGGGTAAATGACCAGACTTCTTGCATGGTTTGGCAGATTCTGGCCTCTGACAGGCTGTAACCTCATCCAACCTGGTAAAAGGGACATCAGTGTGTCTTACAATGGAGTCTCCTATAAAAATAATCTTGGGTTGTGGAGTGTCTCACCTTATGGGCTTGTCAGTTGGGACACAATGAGATGTGGCTTTATGGGTTGTGGTGGGAATTGCCTTGTTTGTGTGCATGCAGAATTTCTGAAGACTGTGCTCGAGAGGCCTTTGAGGTTTGGGTAAGTTTCATGTGAGCATCTCCGCATTGTGGGTCTATGTGTGTGTGGTCCTTTATGGGTGTGGTGAGTGGTGTGTGTAAGTATCAGTCTTATGGAGTGGATTTTAAATCTAAAATTTACAGGAAGCCCACTTTTATCAACTCATGCTTGCACTTTACTAGTCTTCACCCTTATTCCTTTAAGAGGAATTTGATACAAGGTCATGGCATTAGGCTAGCTAGGATGATGTCTACAAGAGAAGACTTAGAAATAGCAAAGAATGCTTTAACATTGATGTTTCTTGAGAGAGGTTACCCCGAGATTATGGTGAGTGATATTTTTCATGAAGTAAAGGACGTGTTGGGTATTGAATATAAACTTTGGGGGAAGGGCCCTCTAGGGAAGCAGAAAGTTAAACTTAATGAGGCAAACAATGATGGTATTTTCATGAGGGCATGTGTGGTGGCATATAGTGGTACTTCTAGGGACATTAAAAAATATTAAGAATAACTGGAAGTTTTTAAGGGGCACAGAAGACTTGGACAATATTTTAGGAGATGAACCTCTTTTTGTTAACAAACATGACTAATTTAAAAAAGCTCTTGGAAAGACCTAAGGTCAAAATAACGGAACAGGAAACCAGGAATCAACATTA
This sequence comes from Protopterus annectens, assembly GCF_019279795.1. Classification (NCBI taxonomy): domain Eukaryota; kingdom Metazoa; phylum Chordata; order Ceratodontiformes; family Protopteridae; genus Protopterus; species Protopterus annectens. The sequence goes on along the minus strand of NC_056734.1, from coordinate 573,002,042 downwards.
AAATGTGGTTCCTGTAACCAGTGTTCATATATTCTAGAGAAAAAAAAACAGGTTAAATTCTAAGGTCATATTTAAAGGAGGAAATTGTGCTACAACAGGATTGGTGTATTTAGCTGCATGTTCAGGATGTGATAGCTTTTAAGAGGGGAAAACCAAAAGGATGCTTAGAAAAAGGATCTATGTACATAACTATGACATTATGAGGAAGAATCCTAATAATGCCTTGGCAAAACATGCAAAAGTATATAACACTTATTAAAAAAAATATTTTTAGGTTTATATATATATATATATATATATATATATATATATATATATATATACACAGTAAGAAAAAAGTCCCAGGGGAGGTTAATGGGAAAATTTATTAGAATACAAAGAATTAATTTGGCAACTTAGACTGAATGCTGCAGTAATGCCTGTGCTTAATGACAATGTTTGTGTTCAGCCAGTACTTAGAATAAGAGCTGCCAGACTATAGAATAATTATTCCTGTTTAGTAATTTTGCTTGGTTAGTTATCCCTGGCCAGCTATTATGTTTGATATTGTTGTTCTATATTTCAGTGTGACACTTTTATATACTGTGGTTGAATATTTTTCTTCTTCTCTGGATTGTCTCCCTATTAGAGTTTTTAACTAGCAACATTATTTTCATTCAGTTTTATGTTTACCTTTAACAGCAATATATATTTTTTCAGTACTTTTTTAATATATTCTTTTATATATTCCACTAAAAATATTTTTTTTTTGCATTTGGCACATGTGGTTTTAAATTTTACTTAGTAGCAACATTTTTTATCATATTGGTATCTTAAATTTTTTAATTAAGAATTCTTAATTGGTTTGAATACTCAAGGAAGTGATGTAATGATGGCTTGTTTTAATTTGTTTGAATATTTATGAACGTAATGTAATGATAAAAGCCATTCTGATGAAGTCCCCAGTGAGGGATGAAAGCAATCAATGTGGAATGTGGAATCATGTGGAATAAAGACTCTGTTTCTAGTGTTGCTGACTGTATTCCTGTGTTTTAGCACTTGGTCTTTGTTTATTAGTTTGTTTTGGTGTGCTATCATGCTATTCTATGATGTGTGTGAGTTGCTGATAACCTGTTTGGTGGTTTTTGTACCTGTATGTTTATAATGTCCAGAATTTTTCTCCTTCAAACTGCACTAAAGCATATATTCCAAATGGACATTCCTGATTATCTAACGTACATAAAGAAGTAAAACTGACCAGCTGCAAATGTTGCAATCCTACTATAACCTTTATCTAAGAAACAAAAAAAGATTGTAAGTAACTGAATATATGCAAATAACAGATAAAGGATGGAAAAAATACACTAATACAGCAGACAAATGAGCTGTGGGAGAAAGAAAAGCTCTATCCATTTGAAAACATCTGAGTTTTTAATCTAAGTTAGGGCAGTACTTACATTTTATCACCTGTGAGATGATTATTAAAGATCAGTTCAAGTAGTTTAGTGGAACTAATTACTTCAATCATGTAACGTTTAAAGGGCTATATGGATAGGTTTTGTGCTTTAGAAATATTCCAGTTATCATCCTTATTCTTGGTATCTTTCTGAGTAAAAACACTTTTGGTTTTGTTAGTGTTAAAATATAGTCCAGAAGTACTTTACTTGGTATGCAGGGATGAAGAGACTGTTACATATGTAAGGAAGATGGGACATTCATCAGCATAACCAATGTGAAATTACTGCAGTGCCTCTCTACCCTATTAACTAACACAGTGAAGTGTGTGGGGCCAACACTGAACACTGTGGAACAGTTGTAGTCACTAACAGGGAAGTCAGACTGTATCACCTTATATCACATAAGACAGCATACAATTGTTTTTTTATTATTATTATTATTATTATTATTAATTGAACAGTTTCTGTAAAAAAGAAATTATTTTTTTGTGAAAGCAAAAAGGAAAAAGACTCCTAATTTCCAAAGAGAGCATCCAAGCCAACAGGTGAATCAATTTTGCAACAGAAGTTAGAATTCTTCATCTTCCTCAGAGGTGAATGTAGAGGAGAAGAAAACGGAGCTATTTATTTCAGACCTTGGAGGAATTTATCCAGTTTGTGGTCACAAAGGAGCTAAAGTCCATTCTGGCACTCAGTGGGCACAAAGCAGAGGCACTAAACCTGAACATAACACCAAGCCCTGCAGGATGCACATACTCTCATGAAGTGCACAAAACACATGAGCGCACACACACACACACACACACACACACACACACTTACTTACTTATGGGCAATGTAAATGAAATGTCATTTCTCCTACAGTACATCTTAAGGACATGGAAGGAACTGGTAACATGCTGTAAATCCCAGCTGGGCACAGGGAGGATGAGCAGTCTCTGCAAAAAAGCATTTCAGCCAAGGACTGATGTGCAGAACCAATTTCTCTGAGGCAGTAATGCTAACTGCTGCATTGCTGTACCACTCAAGACTGAGCTGCACTTTGCAAAAAAGCAAAACGCTGCTGAACAAATCTGTACTATTTAATTTCAACAACAGGAGCAACAAGCACTAGGTAAGAGCATCTAATCCCTGGATGTCTGAGGGGCAGGCATTCACATTTCATGCATCTGTTTTTTCTTGCATAACGGTCAATAGATCATCTGCCACATCAACATTCAATACCCACACATACCAATCAAAATGGCTAGAATGTTACTCAGTGAATGATCTTCAGAAGCCAAAAAAGTCCTCAAAGTAATCAGAGAAAGTTAACTAACATGAGGTTCCATACCACAGGCCCAGGAACAGGCATCTTTCATGAAGTGACAGCATCAGATTTCATCCTAACCACAATTGAGGTACCATAGCAGCTAGCTCCTCTGCTCCTACCTCTCCTGTAAACCTAACAAGAAACCAGAGAGGGCATCAGCCATTGGATGACAGAATAAATTCTATCTCCAGTAGGGTGAGAAAAAAGAGGTGTTGTTTGGAGCAATATGGCTGGGCTAGCCATCTCAACATGTTTCCCTGTGTCACAAAGGATTACTTTTAGTTCTATGACCAAAGAACCTCGTTTCATCTCAAGTATTTACCTTGTTTAAATGATTTATTTTACAAAGTACAGTTGTGAAAGTAAACTGACAACAGGAACATATCTAAAATATCACTGCTGCAGTAGCCTAAGCTATTTGACTATATCCTGCCAAGAATATGACCACTGGCCAGCTTTCAAAGCTTCAGGGCACCCTTCTACACACCTTTAACTCTTACTGCTCAAGCAGAGATTTAAAATGTATTAGTTTGGCACCAAAAGCTTAACAGTTTTCTTGCCTCAAGAAGAGACATTATAGCCCTCAAAGGAAAATGGTTAGGGAAGAGAAAAATCCACCAAACAACATATGCAACTATACACCCAGGCAATATACAAAAACAGAACAAGGGGGTTGGCTACTGCAACTGTGGTCCATTAGATTATCTACTTTTATGGTAAATTTAACTTAAACGATTGTATTAGGCTTCACATGAGAACAATTCAGTGATGCCTCAGGTCAGTCTGATCTCAGCATCATCACTCTTTATCCTTTCAGATTCCAGTGTTGAGAGTTGGAAGAACTGAGTTACCGTGGTAGGTGAACCCAGCTGTCTCTCAGTCTTCGTCTCTCCTTCTCCACTCCATGTCCTTCTCAGTCTATTACAACAGATGCCTCACACTATTCATGGGGAGGTGCTGTATCCAATGGGGTGAAAGTGCAAAGTCTGTGAAAAAAGTAAGGACAGATAAAAGCATATAAATGTTAAAGAGATGTTGGCAGTGATCCATGACCTAAAGGCCTTAAATCATCTCTGGTCTCCAGGACCTCTACAAGTTATCACAGACAACACCACAGTGATGTGGTATATAAACAAATCAGGAGGTGCTAGATTTTATCCCTTTTGCAGGTTTCCTATGATGGAGTGGGAGGCAGCAACTCAGCTCAATTTGAATTATCAGTTTTTACATTCCACTGCAGCAAGCATTACAGCAGACAAACTAAGTATGACTGGGAAAGACCCTCAAGAATGGAAACTATACCTGGAGGTCTTTCATAAATTGATTCAGCTGTGGGCAACACCTCTAAAAAATACATCTCTTTGCCTCCTTTTAAAAGAGATAGTTAAATAATTTCTGTTTCACGATTCATTGCAAATAAGTCAGGAAGACTGATGTTTTCTCATTCCCACAGACAAGAATGTTCCTATATGCTTTTCCAGCCTTCCCACTGATATCCATGTTTCTTCTAAAGATCCAGAGACACTGGTAAAGACAGTGGGGATGACTCCCTTTTGGATCAGACAGCACTGGTTCTTCCTTCTTTTCAAAATGACCAACTGAAATTACCACAGGCTTCTACTCCGACTGGATTTGCTCATACTAGACAGTAGTTGTTTGATACACCCCAACTTGAAAACACAGACTGCCTGAATGATAAGAGTTTTATCACCCTTTAAGTACCTACTCTCTGAGGACGTGCAGCAGGTGCTAAAAGAGGGTAAAAAATGCAACTAGGAAATCATGTGTGTGCAAGTAGAAAAGATGCTCTTGTTGGTGTCATATAAGAATCAGGGATCCTTTCAAAGCCTGGATGCAGCTGGTTCTAGAATATGTGAGTGTTATTATTCTGTAGGCTTTCATACTCATATCAAGATTCAGCTTGCAGCCATTTCTCTTGGATCTCCCCTTAGATCCCACTTCTTCCTGCCTCAAGTCAAACAATTTTTAAAAGGATTTTTATAAATATGTCTACCAAGAGAAAAGGTAGATCTTCATTGGGGTTGAAAATTTGTTTTTGGAAATCTGAACCAGTTCATCAGGCTGAATTGAGGATCTTTACTTGGAAAACTGTTTCACTCATTGATCTGAAGGCTATCTGATTTACAAGCTCTTAGGTTTTTTGAAAAGAAATCCTTCTTTTTTGCCTAAAGTGGTTTTAAGGTTTACCTTCAGCTAATCCATTCTTCTTGCTGTATTCTTTCCAAGACCTAAAAACAAGGGTAAAAGAATATTATTCTGCATGTCCACATACAATGGAAATACTATTTGGGCAGAATTAAATCCTTCAAGAAGGCTTATCAACTGTTTGTTTCTTACGATGATAAGAAAAAAAGACAACCAGTGTCAAAGCAGACAGTTTTTATATAGTTGTTCTCTACTGTTTCTTTCTGCCATTCTTACCATAACAAGTCTCTTCCTGTCAGGGTCTGTGCTCACTCTACCAGTGCATTGGCTTATTTTGTGTCTTTTTGGAAAGGGGTGGACTCTAGACATATTCTAGAAGCAACAACTTGGTCTTCTGTACATACTTTTACAAAGTGTAACAAACCAGATTCTTTTTACATATCTGGAATGAGTTTTACTACAACTATTCTCCATGTCTCTTTGATTCTTAAATTCATTCCTCCCTATATCATCCTAAAACAGTAATCTACCCAAATAGCTTAGGCTACCGTAATGTTGAATATATAGATTTCTTACTAACAGTAGGAGAAGCCACAGAAGAAGAAGAAGGCATTAAGGAACCTATATTCCATGTTCTAAAAATACTTGTTAACGTTTTCTTACTAAATTTAGAACAACGTTCACAATAATTAAAGTTGTTTGCACCTCACAAACAAAAAGACAATGTAAATTAGACTATTCTGAAGGATCCTCACAGTAGCAAGAGTACTGCTTGGGCACAGTACACTAACTACACTAATAAAACGTTAACTTCTATTAATATAAGAAGTAAAGGAAGGGATTTGTATTTAATGATGCTAAGAATGAGGCCTAGGAACAACACATGAACTAAGAAAGCACAAAAGACTGATACATTTCCATCAATAGACAAAAAAAAAGATCAGTGTGTGTATGGTGCACCTTCTTATACCACCAAATTTCTCTAACAGTTACTGCTTGAGACTGCATTCGCACATGCAAACATGGAGGGTGAACTGCTGAAAAGATCAAGCTTGTGGATTCTTGTCTACTTTTGGGTGATATTCTATACACCTGTGCAATTCCTGCAGCAGTAACGGTTATGATGAACATTCATGGAATGCTTACTTTTGTTACCCCTCCTATTTTTATATGAGAAAACACAGAGGCAAGTTCCACTGGGGATAAGGATAAAAACATGACTTTTGCACCAGATGACCCAGGTTTGACTAGCAGCCCAGACAATGAAGCAGGTGTCAGACAAAGGATGGAGAAAATTAGCAACCATCAATTCATTCATGTGGGGGGGGGGGGGTGATAGTTGTTTCCTGTTGTAGGACTGCTACATACTAGGGATCAGCATGTGTGGAACTCCCGTATGCTTATAAAAGCAAGCACTACAGAAGTTTTAACCTTGGCAAGTGGATAGATGAGCATAATTAAAAATGTCCCACAGCAAGCACTCTATGCCCAATTCTCACTGTGGGAGGAAGAGAACCCCAAAATACAAAAATAATAAAATAAGCCACTGCAGTCTCAATATAGTTGAGAAAGATCAATAAATATGCAGAAAACCACTGTTATCCCTTCCTGTCACTCAAAACAGATGCTCTAATAAGCTTTATTATCATGCATCCCAGTTTACAAGATCCTCAGCTGACTGAATGTCTATGCAAGTAAGAGACACAATATATTGCTACTTAAAGGACTCGTATTTTCCTTGATGTACAAATATTTACATTTAAATTCTGAATTATTTTTTTTTCTAAGTGCTAAACTTTTCTTAGACAAAATGTTATGTTCATAGATTCAAAGCCCTATTCTTGCAGCTTGCCTCACCACGATGGAGGCAAATTGTTGCTTGTCTAAGTGACATTAACCCAGGTTTTGGAAAAGGCCTGGGCTGCTGGAAGAGTCAACCAGAAAGAATAGGACAAAGTAGCCATAGGCATGGTCTCCTATCCCTGGGCAGAGTGTGTGACTAGTACTGGCCAGGGGAATGCTGGCGAAATAGGATTAAAATAGATACTGTAGTGGCATGACAAACACTAACGGTATTACGTGAGCCAGTACATGTGAGGAATGTTAGTCATCTTTGCAGACTGTGAATGGATACAAAGACAGGGATGCTAAACTGACCAGTACACACATATACATGATGGCTTGTGGGTCTAAAATCATCACTTCGATCACAGCTCCACTTTAGTACTTTGCACCACTGAGGTTCTTTTTCAGTTGCATTCACCTGACATTTTGATCAGCAAGATTCTGCATGTGCCCCTCGCTAGCCTATAAACTGAGCAGTAATCAGTCTCTACTTTGTAAGGAGACTGGTGAGAGCTCCACCCACCACAAGGACATCTTCATAAGCAGGTAAAGAGCATTGGGGGGAGTGCAACATAATGAGGAACATACAAAAATGGTTAAGTAAATAAATATCTGGGTCTGTAAGAACAGTGGATGAAAACAAAAATCTTACAATCTGTTTAACATTTTTTCTAGGACATTACCGTAAATACAATTTTAAAACAATGTCAAAATCATTTGGAGTATTTTTACAAATATGTCTTTAATTTTACTATCTACAGCTTCTCCTCTGGTTGATAGAAATATGCCTGCCCCATATATAAAACTGAAGAGACTAAAAACATTTTCCATTTTTGTATTTTACTATTCATTTCCATAAGCAAGAGCTTCCATTTTCTCAGTTTTTGTTATTATCCATAGTCTCTTCCTACATATCCTTAGCTGCCATAACAGAATCCTTTTTTAACCCATCCATACTCTTAAATGCTTCGTCTTATCATGTCCCCATAAATATGGGTATTGTTGAACTAATGTGTGTGTGGGTACATAATTTACAGCTATAACCTTTGTTTTATCTTCCTTAATTTTATATTCTGAAAGCGATGACACTGTCTCAAAATGTTCCACAGCACTGAGATGTCCTTTTCTGAACTGATCAGGCACAAAATATCATCTGAAAATTATGCCAACTTTTCTTGATTATCATACCAATTACATTCCCAAATGTCTCTAAGTCCCTTATTTTCTTTGCCAGTGGTTCTAAAGATAAAGGAAATAACAACGGGGAAAGAGGATGCCCCTTCATGGGTCCTCTGATCAAACACAACTTATCAGAGAATAATCCTCCCACATTAATTCTTACCTCCAATCCTTCACATATCCTCCTAATTAACATTTTTATTGTATCAAGGAATGCAAATGCTTCCACTGCCCTACTCAAAACATCCCAGCTTACTCTGACAAATGCTTTCTCTGCATCAAGACCCACCAACAAATGCAATAATATCATTCTGATCCCTGTATCTCTCAGAGCTGTACCAAATTTAGGCATCCATTTATGATCTCACTTCACAGATTAGCACCTCACATGATAGGGTAGCATGACAAAGATCAAGCGGGAGTTAAAAGGTGGTGTTTTGAAATGTTAATATTGTTAAATGCTAATGAACAAAATGATGCATACAATTAAAACTATTAATTTCTCAAACTACCTTTTCTTAAAATCTTAAGAAAATTAATGGCATTCCCCTTTCAGAATTATAACACCCCTTCAAATGATTTTGTTACGCAAGACTTGCTTGTGAAACATGCAGCTACAGATGATATTCTGGTCATGTTTTATTTACTGTAACTCAGGCAACCTTTGACTTATACACTTGGGATTAAACTGTACTATTAAAATAACTGTGCTGCAGTGACGATGCAATTCATGACGGTGTTGTAATAAGAAGTTCAATAAATATAAACAAACACAGCAGATAAAAATAAAATTATATTAAGACATAAGTAACAGTTGGAGTAACAACTCAAAAATAGTCATGTCAATGTGTGTTAGTTTCAACTGGAAACATCTAGCACAGTGTTTCTACATATGCTGTTTGTTGTAGTGATACTACAATGTGCTGTTATCTTACTAGGTGCAAAACATAGAAGTATAAAGACAGGATACTTGGAAAGTTCCAGTGCCAGGGCAAAATGCCAAATATGCTATGCAAAGAAAAAAATTGCAAGGAACGTCACACTACAAGCTCATCAAGGCTAATAGGAATTTATTTTGCTACAGTAATCTTAGCTATTTGTTATATTTACTTGGTACCTATTGCTTTACTCTCTACATTTTTGCAATTTAAATCTATGTTTAATGCAAAATAAGACACAAATCAGCAGTCTTGTTGGATGGAATCCAGTAATTGGAAGCACATGGGATACCATGCTTGTGAAAAAAACGTGATACCTGAGGATTTCCTACGGACAAAGGCTATAAGGTATGCTATAAAAAGAATAACAACTAAACAGAAGATTTTCATATACAGTAACATATTTGTACTTCTCATGTCTATTTGTTGTTGTTTGTCAGCTTTTCCCGGTTAGGGGTCGCCACAGCGGAACTCCAGTCCGCTAATGATTGGCAGTAATTTTTTTTTATGGTGCCGAGTTGCCAGCCCGACGCCCAACCTTCAGCGAAGGCACGCCCATTCACACATGTCTTTCGGAGGCCACTCGACCGTGGGGAGGACATGCAGACTCCTCACAGAAGGCACTCCAGCCGAGAATCGAACAGGAGAACCTCTTGCTGTGAGGCAACAACACTACCGCTGTACCACCACAGCTTAGGGGACTTCTCATGTCTATTTGTACATGGGCAATTACCATTCCATATATTATTTTTTATTTCAAACAATGACATTATTCACTTTTGTAGGAGAAGATTTGCCAATGTTTTCATTTATATTTCTTTGCACATACTATCGTGCTTTTGCAAATGAACCATTTGAGACTACTTATACTCCTCATGGATACCAGTATATAAACTGTATGGAATGTCTTTCACATCTACTGTGCTTTACTGATTATGAGCAGAGTTTTTCAGTAGATCACTGAACAGAGGCTATGGCCCCACCTCTACAGGTCAATTTGTAAGTGCTCATGAGGCAGTTAGAGTGCCAGAAACAAACTACCCTAAGGACTTACGTGATGACACAATAATAAAGGCAGAAAGAATCTCAGCAGCTACAAGCCCTCAGCAATATTTACTGTGAGATAAATGATTAGCATGACTTCTGAAAGAAAGAATATGAACTATTTTTAGCCCAGTGAGTTACAACACCCAAATCAGAGTGAAGTAAGTGAAGGGAGGCCATGTCACTTGAAATGTGACGTTAATTTTTGGACTATGTTACCAATGGAGTATATTGGGTAGACTGGATCATGTAACCTGGAAAGTGTAAGTAATTATTTATTTATTCGACACAGCAGACTTCTGAGCAAGCTAACACTTGACTGTTAAGAATGCCAGAGCTTGTTACATAAACTGCACAAATGCAATGGAAATTGTTAAGAACATTGGACCTGGGATTGCCAGATTTCTATTTGGACAGATAGAGGCAAAAAAAAAAAAAAGATCCTTCACATTATGTGAAGACCAAAAAAAAAAAAAAAAGTATTTTGTGTGGAACAGCAGGCAGTTTCCGCACTGAACAGAAGTGGCTCTGCTTTGGGATTTATAATTGGCCCGTATGCCGGCATACGAGCCAATTAAAAATCACAAAGAGGAGCCTGCTTCACTGAGATTTTAAAAGGCAGTGTGGGACTCGGGATTGGGCTGCTGATCCTGGGACAGTCCCACTCAAACAGGGACATCTGGAACCCTGACTGGACCCTACTATGTGATCTGCGAATCTGTACTTTAACACGTGACAAACCATTAAGGAATTGAGAGTGAATGTAAGGACATTTATTTTGTTTATTGCCTTCAAGTAATTTAATAGTATTTAAACATGTATTTAGAATTTAGTATTAATTTACTTACATTTTCGGTAAACTGCATTTCCTAAAGTGATGTTTTTAAAGGGAGGCTTGTGGTCCCCTTGACCTGCTAAAGAATTAGGTTGGAGAAGGGTGCAAATCCCCTAGAGATTGAAATTAAATAAAACAGTTTGCAAATATTGTTGATCGTGTTTATACTTACATCAGGAAGCATCAGGTATGTATGCATATAAGGCATTCACCATATGCAAAACACAAGCTCTATTAATCGGTACTTACGTATTATCGCAACCAGATTTTTCCCACTTGCATAGTTCTTAATGTTTCTGACAGAAAAGGTTTATTAACCTGGAAAGCGGTGTGTATGCAAGTCAGTTTTACTGTGTCACACAGGTTAGGCAGCAGGGAGAGGAATAACTGCCAATTTCTCGACTCCTGCCTGGTGTGTCTCACTTTTGTGGTGAACTCCGCAGTGCCCCAGCACATCACAAATCCTGCCTTGCTGATTGCAAGTGCGGCAAAGGCAATTTAATGCATAACACACCATCTGACTGTTCATGGCCAGTACTCATCCAAAGTAAAGGTGCTTGCTACAAGTAGTCAGTAAGGGGACATTGATTCCTCAGGGACTGCTGCTTTTCTCCCCTGCCTTACTCCTGTGACTGGGGAGTTGAACTTTATCCCGCTTCCCACTCACACACACTTTGGTAAATGTGAAGTTGTTTACTCATAGCAGCCAGTTACAGTACTGCCAACAGGTGCTGGAAATGGTCAGTGATTCACATACAAATGTAACAAAAGTAAGAATCGGACATTACAGTCTGTACACGTAATAACATTTAAAATGGGCCAGTAGTCCATGGCAAGTGTCAGGAATTCTAACATTGGCAAGCAGCAGTCCTGTTTAGTTGTCGGGAAAGAATATACCATGGGAACAGGAAATCTGTCTTTCTGCCTGTTCACATGTGAAAAACAATCTGCAAGAATAGTAGTTAAGACATTAACAAACCCTGCTTAGGTTACCATGCATCTTGTCTGAGAAACATTAGGAAGTATGCAAGTGTGAAAAATCTGGTTGCGATAATAAGTAAGTACCTATTAATCTTAATCAGTAGTTACATTAAGAATAGAGAAAATGTTAGGTATTGGTTGTTACAAAATTAATGAAACTTGGACTTGGCGGCAAACAAATTAAAAGGTGAGAAAAGAAAGGCAATTGCATAAGTCTCATAAAGATCACTTAATACAACCAGCCTTCCTTAATCTGTTCATTAGAATTTATTCAGAATAGTAATAAAGAAGGCATGCTTTTCAGCCAAATAAAAATGAAAGTTATATACTTATTGAAATGATACAGCTGGATGAACCAGTCTGTGCTTGGTAACAAGATTATGGTAGGCAGACATTATGACAGCTTGACATGTAAAATGTTCCCAAGTTACTTTCATCTCTTCCCCATCTCAGACTGCTCCACAACGCCAATCTTCTTCCACTTTACAGTATGCTGCATAGAGCCGACAAAAAAAGTCAAAAAGTATCACGCATCTAAACCAATAAGAAGACGGGGGGGAGAGGGTAATATGTTACTGAGGATGGACTGGGTCACCCAGATTTATTGCTATGTTAAGTACATAACCTTTGTGTGTGATATCAGGAGGTCCACCACCAGGGCAAGATAATCCTCCTAGGTGGTCTCCTTCAAGAAAATATGCCCTTTTAACATCAGCTTCAAAGGTCGGCTTGGACCTGGATATTACATCCAGGTTTTGTGTTTTATGAACATGTGAAGAGAAGACCAAGTTGATGCATTCCAGAAACACTCAACAAGTAGCAGTACTCTGAGAGAATATATGCTGGAACTGACAGAACATTCTTAATGTACTTACTATAACAGAATAGAATGCAGGCTGTAAACCATTTTGCCAGAGTTACAGAATTAGATCTAGATCCAAGTTTCTTGTATCAGGAAACAGTTGCATATACCAATCGCTTTAGGCACCAACTATGGTACACAGTATCCTCTAGCTAGGAGAACATGGATGACAGACTACTGCCGTGTATGAGCTAGCAACTTGATGGTGTAAAAAAAGTGGCTCTAATTGAGTTAGTCACTGTGACTAATGTCACCAAAATGAACAAGAGTATTTGCCAGTAATAAATGGATAGAGGACTCACCCTACTCTGACTTACACCAGTGACTAATGCCAACAGCAGGAGGGGTCTATGTGCCTTCTGACCAGTGAGTGCCTGCCATAAAGCCCAACTAGCCCTGGGTCAATAAGCTACTAGCTGCCTGGTATCCAGTTGCCAGCCTGTGTTACTTGGAATAGCTTGAACAAAAGCTGGATGTAAAACCCAATTAACTTGCCAAAAACAAAGGAAGGCTACATTGTATACAGGTACACTGACAGGATGCAGCCTGGAAGTCGACAACATGATAGTAAGGAGAACAAAGGACATCTTATCTATCCAGGAGACAAGATGGAAAGGCAGTGCAGCAAAGTCACTTGGTTTGGGATCCAGAGTCTACTACTCAAAAAGGAGAAGATAGACTAGAAATGGTGTGGGACTCGTGGTGAGGTACAGTCTACTGAAGACAGTGAGGAATTTATCAGAATTAGTGATAAGCTCATGGCAATTAGACACCAGTGTAAAGATAGTATTCATAATCTCAGTTTACACCCCAGAGCAGAGTTGTGATGGTGAGGAAAGAGTGTATTCAGGCAGCATTTACAAAATCTGCTAGACAAAGCAGGGCAACATGAGTTGGTGTTGACAATGGGGGACATAAATGCTCATAATGGGATAGACAGAACCATATATAAAGACTGCCTGGATCCATATAGGTGGAGCAACAGGTATAAAGAAGATGCCATTCTAGAATTCCTGTCTGGCAAATACCAACTTTATTAATGATTACAGGCACTTCCTCATCACTTCTGTAATGGAAATTAATGACACCTTTTCCCAGGCTTTGCACAACTTCCAATACTATCCTACTGATTCTACACCACAATTGTATAATTTACCTTACTGCACCACCTCCCTTTAGTTCTCGGACTTCATTGTTAATCACAACAAATATCTTCTTCTGAATCTTGATTCATCAGCCTGCAAATTGAGCAGACTTCATCACAGCTTCCTTAAATTAGTTGTTGACAAAACTGCATCACAGCTTCCTTAAATTAGTTGTTGAAAAAACTGCACATTCCCTCACTTATATTCTCAACCTCTCTCTTACCACAGGCACAGTGCCTTCTGTTTTCAAACATGCAGTCATCATTCCACTACCAAAAATATCATCTCTCTCTCTGAAATCAAGGATTATATACCTATTTCAATAGTATGCCTAATAACAAAAATATTTGAAAAAAGCCGCTAAATAAACAGTTACTTTCATATATTAACAACTGTGAGTTATTACATGATCAGCAGCACAGCTTTATAAATTGTTTTAGTACCCTAGCTGCTTTAATAAAGCTAGAAACTCAATCTATTCTAATACAAATGAAAGACTTATACCTGCTAGCGTATTTATTGCTATGACCAGGGCTTTTGAAAAGATCAGCCATGACTTATTACTACAGAAACTATACCAGTTACATTTTACAGATGAAGTATCAATGTGGTTCTATAACTACCTAAAAGCTAAGATATTTCAAATGTATTACGACACCCTTTCAGGCACTGGCCTATCAAAGTACTGGTGTATCACAAGGACCAGTACTAGGCCACCTTTAACTTCCAATTTCATTAATGACATTACCCTTAGATACCCTTAGGCGTGCCTAGGTTCAACCTTGTAATGTACACACATGATATTCTGATGACCAAGTACATCAAATCCTACCACATTCTTCAAACTCGTCTTCAAAATAACTTGCCAGAACTATCTAATTGGCTAAACAATAAATAACTACTCCTAGCTTTTAAAAAAAAATAAATGTCATGTTGTTTGGTACCCCTCAAAACTCTCCACTTGCTCTCCTGTAAGTGTTAAAGACATTAAAGGAAATAAATTCCTAGCACTACCAGCAAAGGTATTTCAGCACCACACTTGATCCCTCATTCATTTTTATACTACACACCGACAATATCATATCTAAAGTTCTCTCCTACATCAGACTTTGCTATCCCATCTTGCACCTATTTTCAGCTCTTGCACATATGATTAAAAGCAAAAATGTCCTAATCCCTAAAAAGATACAAGGTTTGTTTCTCACTTTTGAAAGAAATTGGCTAGGCTTAAAATGTCTCAAAGAGTAGCTAGCCTAGTACTTGCCTATGAACCTATAAAATAGAATATGGTCTACCCGTTATGCTTACACTCCACCCAAAAAAATGCATACATAACAAGCTACTAAAAACAAAATAATATGTTTTGTTCTACAATCTTATATGAATGTTTGTCATTACAACCTTTTAAGAAAACTCAATTGGCTACCCATTACACAAAGAGACATCACACTCCATGGTACCGATTATTCCACAATCTTCACCTTGTTTACTGCCTCTACTAAAGAATCCTATTTACTAGGGAGTAAACTATGCACTAAGAAAAGCCAATCTGACCTTCCCACTACAGCCTGTCCTAAATTTATAACAATAATTGGGGGAACGTCTTCTCCAGAAGAGGCTCTGCCATCTGGAATCATCTTCCCACTGATGTTAAAACAAGCCAAACTGTAATCATTCAAAACCAGACTTGAATGAACACCAGTACAATCAGGTTGACTGCAACTACTTTCACAATGCTGGCTAATGTTTTATGCCCCTCCTGTTTATAGCCTCATCCTTATAATGAATAACTGTGTGTCCCCATTACTCCCAACTTAACCCTGCATTTGATACAGCATTACATGTTCATAATCATCCTATATCATGCTATGATTTGATTGCATGCTTATTTCTTATTCATTTGTATATTATCAGTTATATTTTCTTCTACCCTTTTGCTATTCTTTTACTTTGTATACGACTATTATCTCATACTTCTCTATATTACTGTTATAATCAGGTCATGATTGAAAAGGGTAAGTAGACCAGCTCACTCACCCACCCACCCACCCATTCAACAAATTGTAAACAAATAAATAAAATGGCTTGATGGTGACCAGAACATGGTTCACAAAGGAGGCAGTGCCAAGATCACATTCAACAGTGGTCAATGTGCAAATCAGGTAGACTTCCTCCTAGTAAGGAAACGGCAATGGTATAGAATCAGAGATGGCAAAGTCATCTGTGGTGAAAAAGTTGTCTCACAGCATAAACCACTAATGGCCATAATCAACTGTAAGTAGTGCCCAGACAAGATTCTAAGGTCAACCGAGACTATGCTGAAGACCTGAAAGTTGACTAGAGCAAAGGCAAAAGAATTCAAGAAAATACTCCAGATTCTAGCCCCTCAGGAAGAAAAGGAAATATATGGAGTTGAAGAAGAATACTAGCATCTCAAAACAATATGCGTGAAGATTATAGAAAAGATGTCAGGTATGGAAATAAGATCCATAAGGAAAACTGACAGTGGAGTGCAGAAGTCCAGAAAGTTAACAAAATAAAGGAGGAGCACAAGACAAAGTAAGAGATGCAAATAGGCCAGGCTAAGAAAGAACGCTGGCTGGGTAATACAAAAATAACAGAGCAGTCACAACAGCAAAGAACAAGTCATCAAAGGCAGTCTACCAGCTTCTGGAAGGTGACTCAGCAGATGGCACAACAAAACTATCAGGTTGCAAGATAAAGGCAGAACAAGGTAGTCATCAGGCAACCTTCACAAGGGAAGGCAAAAACAATCTGCTCACCACTCCAGAAAACATCAAAGCAGATAGGAGGAGTACTTCCAGCAGCTTCTGAATGAAGAAAACTCCTCAGAAGCTGTACTGCCCCATACACATCCTGTGATGAAAGAGGAAGAAGAACCCACCCTAAAAGAAGCACAGCGCTAAGGAAAAGCAGCAGGCTCAGATGAAGTTACAACAGATATGATCAAGATGTTTGGTAATTTATGGGAGAACTGACTCCTGAGGGTACTCATAATGGTATGGAGTGAAAAGCATATTATTAGGTGACTGGAGAATAAGCATTCTAGTGTACGAGAACTAAGGAGACATCCCAACTGTGATCATCACAGAGCTATCAAATTCCTGTCATACTACAGAAAAGTGTTGGTGAAGGTGATTGACAAATAAATATGCACAGCAGAAATTAAGATGGCAGATGCACACTCTAGATTCAAATTAGGCACAACTGACCTAGTGTTAACAGTGAGATAGATAGTGGAGAAAAAGATGTGAAATGAGGAAAACTGTCCAACTGTGCGCTCCTTGACTTGGAAAAGGTATATGACAAGGTCTTGAGAAAGTGAATATGAGCAGTCCTGCAGTATGCTGAAGTCCTAGAAACATTGGTACAATTAGTGCATAATATGTACAAGGACCCAATGACACAAGTATAAACACCACAAAATGCAGATTAGTTTTGGAGTTGAAGTAAAGGAAGAGGAATAGCATGATAGAATGAAAATGACAAAGATGTAACCGAGTCACCTGGGGGAAACAAAAGGCTCTCAGTTAGTGGAAAGAAATTAAGGAACTGAGCTGTTAACGAGCGGTTTCCTGTACGCAGGTATAGTGATGGATTTCTTCTACTAACATTTTGCCTACTGTTTGACTCTGAGCAAGTCACTTAACCAAACAGTGCATCAAGTTCGCTCCTGAAAAGGGACACGTGTGTTCAGTTGGCTCAGCCAGTCAACTAATGTATACAACTGACGTAAGTAAATAAGGAGCAATCACAAATGGGAGAAGGAAGGAATAGCAAGCATAAAGCAGTTAACGGCAATGAAGGAGGAAATATTATCTTATAAGCTGGCAAGCAAGAAGTCTGGAATGGAGAAGAAAAGCTTCTGGAAATGTCTGCACGTTGGGAACATGCTGTAGCAAAGAAAGGATCACCCAGTGGAAGAGGGGGTGAGGTGGAGTGCAGGAAAGAGAGGGAAGATATGTATGTTTATGGTTAAGAAAAGAAGGAAACCTATGAAGACGTTACATCAAGCATAAAATATGGGTGGACAATGCAACGGGGGGGGCAGAGTAAAGAGAGGTATGGAAGAACAGGACAAAGAGTCAAGGGTTTCAATGAAATTGTATGAAAGGCAAATACACAATCTACAGAGATGGCATAAGATGCACAAAGATCTGAAAGACAAGGGAACAAACATGAGACATGATTGATATGTGGACACGTGGAGGTAAATCTCCTCATATCAGTGTGAGAATGCAGCAGTAGAAAACAGGCATGCAGGGAATCAGGAAAAGTATAAAATAAGGAGCAAAAGCTCCCAGGGTACCAATACACGGCATTTGTTTTGGGTTGGAAAAAGGGTGAAGAATGAGTGAGTGGCTAATGAAAGACTAACTGAGATGAAGTGGATGGATGGGTAAAGTATGTCTGAAGAATATGGAAAATAATCAGTTAATGGCAGGGATATAACAAAATAGGCCAAGATGGAAATTTTGGAAAAAAATGGAATGAAACAAGTACAGCATTATGTATAATGAGTGGAGATGTTAAAGGCAAGAATGCATACTGGAAAATGTAATTTTGAAGGATAAAGTTGTGGAAAGTTTGGAAAAGTCTGCTATGTTGGAGAAATGTATAAAGAAGTTGATTAACTAAAAAAAAATGATTTAACAGAAATGGGCTAAAATGTTCCATGTTGAACACCTGGACTTTTGGAAGATATAAATCACTACACTTCTTTAAATTTACACAACCATAGCCAAGCACGTTTGTAGAAACTACAATGAAAGTATATGGTCGACTCACTGGCAGTACTGCACAGAAAGGGTACAGTTATGTATATGAAAGACAGTAGCCAGGACAAATTCAATTAGAATGAATCCAGTTTGTTAGATGGCCGCATTTCCTTCACACAAAAATATGTCTGTTCAAAAAGCCATACTAAAATCATTTCCCTTAATCACTTAAGTCCAAAACAAGAATATGTACTTCCTCTCATCTGCCACCACTCTTAACACAACACTCAATACAAATACACTACAAAGTACCATTCACAAAACTTGCGATTTCATCTCTTTTTTTTTTTAATAGGTATACTATGGTATAATCTGCCATGGATGCTTCATTCCAGTTGATTGAGGTGATCAGAGGGCTTTATCCTATATTTTGTGTCCTGGATCCATGTTCTTCAGGCTGGGCTGTTTCTTGCCTTGAGTTTTTGGGCCCAGTTACCACAAAATTTTTAAGCTATCTTTTGGGGGAGAGTAAGTTACTGAAGCTTTGAAGAAAGTACTGTTTTTTCCTATACTCAAGAAACCTACTTCAGATCCAGTAAATACTGTCAACTTCAGTCTTGGTGTGACTTTCGAGAAGTTAGCGAATTTATAGCTGGAAGATTAGCTGGCCATCCGTAACACAACAGATCCTTGGCAGTCCAGATTTCAAAAGTGTCACAATACTGAGACTTTCCTATTAAGGGTCATGGAAGAATTCCACAAGATAAGAGAGAAATAAAACTACATTCCATCTTAGTACTTCTTGTTCTCACATTCCATCTTAGTACTTCTTGTTCTCTCTGAAACATCTAACTCTGCAGACAAAGAGGTACTTCTTCAATATCTGTTTGTGGTGGCATCAATGAGGCATTTCTGCCATGGATCAGGTCCTTTCTAATGAACCTGACTTGGACATCTGTTTTGGGCCTCGGTTTTTCTCACACATTGGTCTTGCCCAGTGGTGGTCCCCAAGGCTCAAATCTTGAACCACTGTTGTTCACAGTCTATGTGTTTACATTATATGATGGGATCCAGAAGTATGGCAAATATATCACTAATATGCGGAATATACTCAGTCATGTCTCTCTGTTCATCTTGTCAGTGATGAATTGATAACTACAATGAATACATGATTACTGGAATCAGGAGCGGCCTTATGTCAACCGGTGCCCTAGACAAAAGGGCTCCACGGCACCCCCTACCACACCATCTGGTGCCCCCATCCTGGTCTACCTACAACAAATAAATACTAGAAAAGCACCCCTACTACAGCGGCGCCCTAGGCAGCCGCCTAGTTGGCCTATGCCTAAGGCCAGCTATGACTGGAATCTTAACATGCACTGCTACCAACTGGCTAATGAAAAATCCATCCAAGCTAGAGGACCTAACAATGCAGATACTGAAGAGGGTAAAACAAGCTTCCAACCTTGTCTCTTCTCCCATACTTGGTAAGGAGGTTTTAAAGTACACAAGGTGCATGACCCGAGGGAGAGATGACTAGTAACAAGCTTTCCCTTCATAATTAACTGTCTGCCATTGTCAGTTAATCTTTTTGCCACTAAAACCACCTCCATAATTAAGAACCATGTTTCTAGCAGTGATGTGTGCACTGATGTTCATCAGCTTGTTTCCTCTCAACTCCAGTACTATAATGCCCTTCATCTAGGACTTGCTGCAGATGACTTCTGCTGACCTCAGCTAATGGAGAACCCTGCAGCCATGTTGCGGACAGGGACACCATTGTACAAATGGAACTATCTGCCTCACAGGTATCAGGTTACCTTTAAAGTTATAGTGCTAATGTAGTATGTTCTGTGTGCCCAAAGCCCTACCACATGAATAATCCCTTTTGTTTGTCCACTGCTGGGCTGCAACCTGCTAAACAGTAGTGGGTACATGTAACACAAAAGGTGGAAAAAGACATTTAAAAAGCTGTCATGTATAATAGGTGGAAATAATAACTTATTGTAACGGCTATGCTACCCATATTATTTTGAAACATAAATGGCCTCACAGGTATAGACAAAAAGGTAAGAGGACAGAATTATATTAAAAAATGCAGATAGCAATGCTACAGGATTTGGAAAGAAGTTGTTGTGTCTTTCGGCTTTTTCCAATAATGTGAATTTGATAAACAAAGGATTTCAGGATGAATATTCAGCAGAATATCAGGGACAAAGGAAAAGAGGAGTACTTATTTATACTAATTGCTTGATGAGCTCCAACAGTGATAGAAGAGGGAAATATAATAATAATGGTAGTTTTCTGATAGTAAGGGGCTACTGGCCAGGGAGGAGGAGGATTACATTGACATGTATTTATATTCCACATAAAACTGCTATTCTGGAGTTTAAGAACATTTTGGGAGAATCAATTAGCTTATGGCAGAAGAGGTGGGGACTAGAACTTGATTGGCAACAGTGAGGCTATATGGGGGGGTGTAGAAGGGAAAATATAACAAAAGAGGGTAGATTTCTGAACAAATATGTGAAAATATTTGGTATGGAAGACATGAACTCAGTAATAGGAACTCAGAGAGAATTATTCCCCAAAGTATAATAACTGGACTAAATTAGACAAATTACATTTCACAGGAACGTGTGCATTTAATTGAAAGCTTCAACGTACATTCAATAACTATTTCTGATTATGCATTCACAACAACTTAGATAAAAATGCAGGGTAATGAACTAAACATAAGACACTGGCATTTTCTACCTACTTGTTAGAGAAATTTAAGGAATCGGCAATAGAAATTATGCAAGAGTTATTAGACAATTTAGAAATTTCTTCAGAAGTTACAGCTTGTGAGTGGGATAAAATGAAAGTGGAGTTTAAACATAGGGCAAAAATAAAAGAAAAAGAGATATGGTTCATAAGTAACAAGAATTTAGAGGGGATGACAAAAGTATTGCAGAATAGGGGGTATCTCACAGAATAAGAACAGGTGCAACTGTAGAGTGCAAAACAGAAAATAAGGGAGTATCTGGATAAGCAAGAATTTAGAATGATTGGTGTTGAGCAACTGTTTTTAATAACAACTCAAAGCAGAAAAAAACTTTTAGCAAATCAACTTAGGCAACAGAAACTGGAAAAGGTTGTTGCCAAATTTAGGGAGCCTATTTACAAGAAAAATAGCCAGATATTATGGATCATGTAAATGTGTATAAAAGCAGTGAAATGTAGAAATCAAGAAGGAGCACAAATGGATATTTATTTATTTATTAAACACTTGTTTACTGGGAAAGTCTGACTTGGAACAAAGCCAATTTTCAATGGAGGCCCGGGGAAAAACACTCCAGACACATATTTTTGTAACATGGGTGGAAACCAGAGCACCTGGAGGAAACCCACATGGATGCAGGGGGGCATACAGACTCCACACAGAAGGCACCTCATCTGAGGATCAAACTGGAGAACCTCTTGCAGTTAGGCAACAATGTAATCACTGCATCACTGTGTCATCCACATAAATATTTACGGAAGACTAAATATGCCAAGGTTAGTGTCTGATGAGGCTCAACAATTAACACTTAAGATAGGAGCCGATAAAATAAAAACAGTGACATATAATCAATCAGCAGGAAAGTCTGCAGGAATAGATGGAATTCCTGAGAAAGTCTGGAAACTAGGAAGGAAGTGATAACAATCTGGAAGGTTTTAACAGTATTTTAAAAGGCAGGGAAGCACCAATATCTTGGAAAAAAGCGATAGTGGCTATAATACCTAAAGATGGCAAAGGTGTTGCCAAAAGTGACAGATATGGGCCAATGTGTTTTTGTGAAGGGGAGGTAAACATTTGACAACATTAATACAACAATGATGATGCATAGGGAAGGAGAATGCTAGAAAAATACTGCTTTTGTTGGTAGGTCTTGATGCAGAGAAAGCATTTGAGAGTAAGCTGAGATTTTAGGAGTAGGGCAGTGGAAGCTTTTGCATTCTCTGATACAATAATAAGATTAATTAGGAGGCTATATGAGGGATCACAGGTAAAAATTAAAGTGGGAGGATTTTTCTTTGATAAGTTGTGTCTGAACAGAAGAATCAGGCAGTGATGTCCTCTTTCCCCTTTGCTATTTGTGTTACATTTAGAGCCATTAGCAAAGAAAATAATGGACTTAGAAATTCAAGAATATAACTGGTATGGTAATCAAGAAAAGTTTGCTTTTTTGCATAAGATATTATTCTGGACCTGATAAAACTAGAGGAGCACATCTCATTATTTTAGAACATTTTGAGATAGTTTGAAGTCTTTTCAGGATAAAAAAATCATGATAAAACAAAGGCTATAGCTGTAAACTACGTACACACACATGAACTGATTTAGCAGTACCCCTATTTATGAGTAATCACGATAAAACAAAGGCTATAGCTGTAAACTATATACCCACACATGAATTGGTTTAGCAGTACCCATATTTACGAGGACACAATAAAATTAAGTCTTTAAGGGTATAGATTAAAAAGAATTCTGTTATGGCAGTTAAGGATATGTGGGAAGAGACTACACAAAAAATTCAAAAACTGAGAATCTGAAAGCGCTTGTTTATGGATAATGGTAGCAAAATACAAGAAGTGAAAATATTTAAGTACCTTTAGTTTTATATACAGGTTAGGCATATTTTTATCAACCAGAGGAGAAGTTGTGGACAGTAATTAATAAAGATTTGAAGAAATTTATGTGGGAGGGGAAGAGGGCATGCGTGAAGTGGAATAAGTTGCTCCAGAAGAACAAGGTGGTTTAGAACTACCTGATTTTAAGGGATATTTAAGAGCTGCACAATTAAGGCTCAAATACACGACACAAACAAAAAGTTACAATTCAAAGTGGAAAGTGATGAAGCAGGTGGGAAATTCAAGAAATAGGGAGAAAGTGGGATTTTGGATACAGATTTTAAAACAGAAC